>NC_053022.1:176219592-176289592 GCF_003073215.2 Triticum urartu | reverse complement strand
ACCTTTCGAGACACCTGTAGATCACCTTTATAATCACCCAGTTACGTTGTGACATTTGGTAGCACACAAAGTGTTCCTCCGGTAAACGGGAGTTGCATAATCTCATAGTCATAGGAACATGTATAAGTCATGAAGAAAGCAGTAGCAACATACTAAATGATCAAGTGCTAAGCTAACGGAATGGGTCAAGTCAATCACATCATTCTCCTAATGATGTGATCTTGTTAATCAAATGACAACTCATGTCCATGGCTAGGAAACTCAACCATCTTCGATTAACGAGCTAGTCAAGTAGAGGCATACTAGTGACACTCTGTTTGTCTATGTATTCACACATGTATTATGTTTCCGGTTAATAAAATACTAGCATGAATAATAAACATTTATCATTAAATAAGGAAATAAATAATAACTTAATTATTGCCTCTAGGGTATATTTCCTTCAGTCTCCCACTTGCACTAGTGTCAATAATCTAGTTCACATCGCCATGTGATTTCACACCAATAGTTCACATCATCATGTGATTAACACCCATAGTTCACATCGCCATGTGATTAACACCCATAGTTCACATTGTCATGTGACCAACACCCAAAGGGTTTACTAGAGTCAATAATCTAGTTCACATCGCTATGTGATTAACACCCAAAGAGTACTAAGGTGTGATCATGTTTTGCTTGTGAGAGAAGTTTAGTCTACGGGTCTGCCACATTCAGATCCGTATGTATTTTGAAAATTTCTATGTCAACAATTCTCTGTACGGAGCTACTCTAGCTAATTGCTCCCACTTTCAACATGTATCTAGATCGAGACTTAGAGTCATCCAGATCGGTGTCAAAGCTTGAATCGACATAACTCTTTACGACGAACCTTTTGTCACCTCCATAATCGAGAAACATATCCTTATTCCACTAAGGATAATTTTGAGTGATGTCCAGTGATCTACTCCTAGATCTCTATTGTACTCCCTTGCCAAAAACAGTGTAGGGTATACAATAGATCTGGTACACGGCATGGCATATTTTATAGAACCTATGGCTGAGGCATAGGGAATGACTTTCATTCTCTTTCTATCTTTTGTCGTGGTCGGCTTTTGAGTCTTACTCAATTTCACACCTTGTAACATAGGCAAGAACTCTTTCTTTGACTGTTCCATTTTGAACTACTTCAAAATCTTGTCAAGGTATGTACTCATTGAAAAAACTTATCAAGCGTCTTGATCTATCTCTATAGATCTTGATGCTCAATATGTAAGAAGCTTCACCGAAGTTTTTCTTTGAAAAACTCTTTTCAAACACTCCTTTATGCTTTGCAGAATAATTCTACATTATTTCCGATCAACAATATGTCATTCACATATACTTATCAGAAATGTTGTAGTGCTCCCACTCACTTTCTTGTAAATACAGGCTTCACCGCATGTCTGTATAAAACTATATGCTTTGATCAACTTATCAAAGCGTATATTCCAACTCCGAGATGCTTGCACCAGTCCATAGATGGATCGCTGGAGCTTGCATATTTTGTTAGCACCTTTAGGATTGACAAAACCTTCTGGTTGCATCATATACAACTCTTTCCTTAATAAATCGTTTAAGGAATGCAGTTTTGTTTATCCATTTGCCAGATTTCATAAAATGCGGCAATTTTCTAACATGATTCGAACAGACTTAAGCATCGCTACGAGTGAGAAAATCTCATCATAGTCAACACCTTGAACTTTGTTAAAAAACTTTTTCGACAAGTCTAGCTTTGTAGATAGTAAAACTACTATCAGCGTCCATCTTCCTCTTGAAGATCCATTTATTTTCTATGGCTTGCCGATCATCGGGCAAGTCAACCAAAGTCCACACTTTGTTCTCATACGTGGATCCCATCTCAGATTTCATGGCCTCAAGCCATTTCACGGAATCTGGGCTCATCATCGCTTCCTCATAGTTCGTAGGTTCATCATGGTCAATTAACATGACCTCCAGAACAGGATTACCGTACCACTCTGGTGAGGATCTCACTCTGGTTGACCTATGAGGTTCGGTAGTAACTTGATCTGAAGTTACATGATCACCATCATTAGCTTCCTCACTAATTGGTGTAGGAGTCACATAAACAGATTTCTGTGATGGTCTACTTTCCAATAAGGGAGCAGGTATAGTTACCTCATCAAGTTCTACTTTCCTCCCACTCACTTCTTTCGAGAGAAACTCCTTCTCTAGAAAGGATCCATTCTCAGCAACGAATGTCTTGCCTTCGGATCTGTGATAGAAGGTGTACCCAACTGTCTCCTTTGGGTATCCTATGAAGACACAGTTCTCCGATTTGGGTTTCAACTTATTAAGATGAAACTTTTTCTTATAAGCATCGCAACCCCAAACTTTAAGAAACGACAACTTTGGTTTCTTGCCAAACCACAGTTCATACGGTGTCGTCTCAACGGACTTAGATGGTGCCCTTTTTAACGTGAATGCAGCTGTCTCTAATGCATAACCCCAAAACTATAGTGGTTAATCGGTAAGAAACATCATAGATCGCACTATATCCAATAATAGTATGGCTATGACGTTCGGACACACCATTATGCTGTGGTGTTCCAGGTGGCACGATTTTGTGAAACTATTCCACATTGTTTTAATTGAAGACCAAACTTGTAACTCAAATATTTGTCTCTGTGATCAGTTCGTAGAAACTTTATTTTCTTGTCACGATGATTTTCCACTTCACTCTGAAGTTCTTTGAACTTTTCAAATGTTTCAGACTTATGTTTCATCAAGTAGATATATCCATATCTGCTCAAATCATCTGTGAAGGTTCGAAAATAACGATACCTGCCACGAGCCTCAACACTCATCGGACTGCATACATCAGTATGTATTATTTCCAATAAGTCAGTTGCTCACTCCATTGTTCCGAAGAACGGAGTCTTACTCATCTTGCCCATGAGGCATGGTTCGCTAGCATCAAAATGATTCATAATCAAGTGATTCCAAAATCCCATCAGCATGGAGTTTCTTCATGCGCTTTATAGCAATATGACCTAAACAGCAGTGCCACAAATAAGTTGCACTATCATTATTAACTTCTCATCTTTCGGCATCAATATTATGAATGTGTGTATCACTACGATCGAGATCCAACGAACCATTTTCATTGGGTGTATGACCATAGAAGGTTTTATTCATGTAAACAGAACAACAATTATTCTCTAACTTAAATGAATAACCGTTTTGCAATAAACATGATCAAATCATATTCATGCTCAACGCAAACACCAAATAACATTTATTTAGGTTTAACACTAATCCTGAGAGTATAGGGAGTGTGCGATGATGATCATATGAATCTTGGAACCACTTCCAACACACATCGTCACTTCACCCTTAACTAGTCTATGTTCATTCTGCAACTCCCGTTTCGAGTTACTACTCTTAGCAACTGAACCAGTATCAAATACCGAGGGGTTGCTATAAACACTAGTAAAGTACACATCAATAACATGTATATCAAATATAGCATTGTTCACTTTGCCATCCTTCTTATCCGCCAAATACTTGGGGCAATTCTGCTTCCAGTGACCAGTCCCTTTGTAGTAGAAGCACTTAGTCTCAGGCTTAGGTCCAGACTTGGGCTTCTTCACTTGAGCAGCAACTTGCTTGCCATTCTTCTTGAAGTTCCCTTTCTTTCCCTTTGCCCTTTTCTTGAAACTAGTGGTCTTGTTAATCATCAACACTTGATGCGCTTTCTTGATTTCTACCTTCATCGATTTAATCATCATGAAAAGCTCGGGAATCGTTTTCGTCATCCCTTGCATACTATAGTTCATCATGAAGTTCTACTAACTTGGTGATGGTGACTAGAGAATTCTGTCAATCACTATTTTATCTAGAATATTAACTCCCTCTTGATTCAAGCGATTGTAGTACCCAAGACAATCTGAACACATGCTCACTGCTTGAGATATTCTCCTCCATCTTTTAGCTATAGAACTTGTTGGAGACTTCATATCTCTCAACTCGGGTATTTGCTTGAAATATTAACTTCAACTCCCGGAACATCTCACATGATCCATGATGTTCAAAACGTCTTTGAAGTCCCGATTCTAAGTTGTTAAGAATGGTGCACTAAACTATCAAGTAGTCATCATATTGAGCTAGCCAAACGTTCATGACGTCTGCATCTGCTCTTGCAATAGGTCTGTCACCTAGCGGTGTATCAAGGACATAATTCTTTTGTGCAGCAATGAGGATAATCCTCAGATCATGGATCCAATCCGCATCATTGCTACTAACATTTTTCAACTTAGTTTTCTCTAGGAACATATCAAAAATAAAACAGAGGAGCTAAACGCGAGCTATTGATCTACAACATAGATATGCTAATACTACCAGGACTATGTTCATGATAAATTAAAGTTCAATTAATCATATTACTTAAGAACTCCCACTTAGATAGACACCCCTCTAATCATCTAAGTGATCACATGATCCAAATCAACTAAACCATAACTGATCATCACGTGAAATGGAGTAGTTTTCAATGGTGAACATCATTATGTTGATCATATCTACTATATGATTCACGCTCGACCTTTCGGTCTCAGTGTTCCGAGGCCATATCTGCATATGCTAGGCTCGTCAAGTTTAACCTGAGTATTCTGCGTGTGCAAAACTGGCTTGCACCCGTTGTAGATGAACGTAGAGCCGATCACACCCGATCATCACGTGGTGTCTCAGCACGTAGAACTTTCGCAACAGTGCATACTCAGGGAGAACACTTATACCTTGAAATTTGAGAGATCATCTTATAAAGCTACCGCCGAACTAAGCAAGATAAGATGTATAAAAGATAAACATCACATGCAATCATAATATGTGACATGATATGGTCATCATCATCTTGTGCCTTTGATCTCCATCTCTAAAGCATCGTCACGATCTCCATCGTCACCGGCATGACACCATGATCTCCATCATCTTGATCTATATCAATGTGTCGTCACATGGTCGTCTCGCCAACTATTACTCTGGCAACTATTGCTATCGCATAGCAATAAAGTAAAGCAATTATTTGGCACTTGCATCTTATGCAATAGAAAGACAACCATAAGGCTTTTGTCAGTTGCCGATAACTTCAACAAAACATGATCATCTCATACAACAACTTATATCTCATCACGCCTTGACCATATCACATCACAACATGCCCTGTAAAAACAAGTTAGACGTCCTCTACTTTGTTGTTGCAAGTTTTACGTGGCTGCTACAGGCTGAGCAAGAACCGTTCTTACCTACGCATCAAAACCACAACGATAGTTCGTCAAGTTAGTGCTGTTTTAACCTTCTCAAGGACCGGGCATAGCCACATTCGGTTCAACTAAAGTTGGAGAAACTGACACCCGCCAGCCACCTGTGTGCAAAGCACGTCGGTAGAACCAGTCTCGCGTAAGCGTACGCGTAATGTCGGTCCGGGTCGCTTCATCCAACAATATCGCTGAACCAAAGTATGACATGCTGGTAAGTAGTATGACTTGTATCGCCCACAACTCACTTGTGTTCTACTCGTGCATATAACATCTACGCATAAAACCAGGATCTGATACCACTGTTGGGGAACATAGTAATTTCAAAAAAATTCCTATGCACACGCAAGATCATGGTGATGCATAGCAATGAGAGGGGAGAGTGTGTCCACGTACCCTCGTAGAGTGAAAGCAGAAGCGTTAGCACAACGCGATTGATGTAGTCGTACGTCTTCACGATCCGACCGATCAAGTACCGAACGCACGACACCTCCGAGTTCTGCACATGTTCAACTCGATGACGTCCCTCGAACTCTGATCCAGCCGAGATTTGAGGGAGAGTTCTGTCAGCACAACGGCGTGGTGACGATGATGATGTTCTACCGACGCAGGGCTTCGCCTAAGCACCGCTACGATATGACCGAGGTGGATTATGCTGTAGGGGGGGCACCGCACACGGCTAAGAGATGCAAGGGATCAATTGTTGTGTCTCTAGGGGGTGCTTCCCTCCCCGTATATAAAGGAGTAGAGGAGGGGGAGGGGGTGGCCACCCTTGGCGCGCCCCATGAGGAGTCCTACTCCTACCGGGAGTAGGACTCCTCCCCTTCCATGTTGGAGTAGGAGAGGAGAGGGAAGGAGAAAGTGGGAGAAAGGAAAGGGGGCATCACCCCCCTTCCTTGTCCAATTCGGACTTGGGAGGGGAGGGACGCGCGGCTGCCCCTTGGCCGCCTCTCCTCTTCCACCAATTGGTCCCATGAGGCCCAATAACCTCCGGGGGGTTCCGGTAACCCCCCAGTACTCCGGTATATATCCGATAACCCCCGGAACCATTCCGGTGTCCGAATATAGTCGTCCAATATATCAATCTTCATGTCTCGACCATTTCGAGACTCCTCATCATGTCCATGATAACATCCGGGACTCTGAACTACCTTCGGTACATCAAAACACATAAACTCATATTATAACCGTCATCGAACTTTAAGCGTGCGGACCCTACGGGTTCGAGAACTATGTAGACATGACCGAGACACGTCGCTGGTCAATAACCAATAGTGGAACCTAGATGCTCATATTGGCTCCTACATATTCTATGAAGATCTTTATCGGTCAAACCGCATAACAACATACGTTGTTCCCTTTGTCATCGGTATGTTACTTGCCCAAGATTCGATCGTCGGTATCTCAATACCTAGTTCAATCTCATAACCGGCAAGTCTCTTTACTCGTTCCGTAATACATCATCCCGCAACTAACTCATTAGTTGCAATGCTTGCAAGGCTTAAGTGATGTCTATTACCGAGTGGGCCCAGAGATACCTCTCCGACAATCGGAGTGACAAATCCTAATCTCGAAATACGCCAACCCAACAAGTACCTTTGGAGACACCTGTAGAGCACCTTTATAATCACCCAGTTACGTTGTGATGTTTGGTAGCACACAAAGTGTTCCTCCGGTAAACGGGAGTTGCATAATCTCATAGTCATAGTAACATGTATAAGTCATGAAGAAAGCAATAGCAACATACTAAACGATCAAGTGCTAAGCTAACGGAATGGGTCAAGTCAATCACATCATTCTCCTAATGATGTGATCACGTTAATCAAATGACAACTCATGTCCATGGCTAGGAAACTCAACCATCTTCGATTAATGAGCTAGTCAAGTAGAGGCATACTAGTGACACTCTGTTTGTCTATGTATTCACACATGTATTATGTTTCCGGTTAATACAATTCTAGCATGAATGATAAACATTTATCATGAAATAAGGAAATAAACAATAACTTTATTATTGCCTCTAGGGCATATTTCCTTCAGATACCACAAATTTGTATGAAATTGGGAGATGAATGGAAAACAACATTTAAAACTAAGTTTGGATTATATGAGTGGTTAGTCATGCCTTTTGGGTTAACTAATGCACCTAGTACTTTCATGAGACTAATGAACGAAGTTTTATGTGCTTTCATTGGACGATTTGTGGTAGTCTATTTTGATGATATACTGATTTGTAGCAAATCTTTGGAAGAACATTTGGAACATTTACGCGCTGTTTTTATTGCTCTACGGGATGCACGTTTGTTTGGTACCTTGGGAAGTGCGCCTTTTGCATGTTTGTTTTTATTCCTCTAAGGAATTGAAGTTCATAAAGCCAAGATTGAAGCTATTGAGAGTTGGCCGCAGCCCAAAATGGTCACACAAGTGAGGAGTTTCCTTGGCCTCGCTGGTTTCTATAGGCATTTTGCGAGAGATTTCAGCACCATTGCTGCACCTCTCAACGAGCTTACAAAGAAGGATGTGCCTTTTGTTTGGGGTACCGCACAGGAAGAAGCCTTCACGGTATTGAAAGATAAGTTGACACATGCTCCTTTACTCCAACTTCCTGATTTTAATAAGACTTTTGAGCTTGAATGTGATGCTAGTGGAATTAGATTAGGAGGTGTGTTATTACAAGATGGCAAGCCTGTTGCATACTTTTCTGTTGAGTGGGCCTAGTCTGAACTATTCTACTTATGATAAAGAATTATATGCTCTTGTTCGGACCTTAGAAACATGGCAACATTATTTATGGCCCAAGGAATTTGTTATACATTCTGATCATGAATCTTTAAAACACATTAAAAGTCAAGCAAAACTGAACCATAGGTATGCTAAATGGGTTGAATTCATTGAGACTTTCCTTTATGTCATTAAACACAAGAAGGGTAAAGAAAATGTTATTGTTGATTCACTATCTCATCGTTATACTATGCTTTCACAACTTGACTTCAAGCAAAATTGACGCATGGCGATTAATGGGACGTGGGCGCCTCCGCTTCCCCACGCTGCCTCGGCAACCATTCAACTTGACGAGACCCAGCTGCATGCAGAGAAAACCATCATTACGTGTGATCATGGAGGCCGGCGGTTGATCTCCTTCCAACTATAAATGAGGGGGGGGGCAGAGCCCCCTTGCTCATCTCTGTCTTCTCGCCACCCACTCCTTCCTCCTCCTCCTAGCCTTGCTGACTTGCCACCACACCCATAGCACCGATTAGGAGGTTCTCCAAAGCGGAGAAAGGCAAAACCCCTCATGAGGATCAGGGGCCACCCCCGCCGAAGAAAAGGCTCAGGCGTCCCTGCAACATCAGCGAGAGGCCAGAGTTGACGCGACCATGGTACGAGCGGCCTCCACCTGGCTTCCTGCTCCCTCAGTACGCCCGAGCGCAAGGCTCCGGAGAGGGCGGCAGCGCCTCGCACCGCGCAAGCCATGTTTGTGGTGGCCAGGCTGAGGTTGCACGGGCTGCAGGCCTGCGAACCCACGTCGAAGGCTCCTCGCGCGAGTTCATGGTGTGGGAGGCAATGCCACCGCGTACATGGATCCAGCTCACGCGGTTCTTTGCCAAGGAGATGCCACTGAGGGGGCCACTTGAGCTATGGGTGCAGCACACCGGGTGCTGCAGTCTGGCCACGGGGGTGGAGGTCGAGGTCGTTCCCCCAGGCAAGATCTTCAGGACCCTAGCATGGGGCAAGGTCGCCTGCGCCTGCAGCGCAGACGGCCCCTCGCCATCCACTATGAGTATGACGACACCTCCACGCTGTCCTTCAAGGTCTTCGACGAGGAGGGCCGCCGCCTGGAGTGCTGCCCTGGAGTAAGCGGCCTGCGTGGTGTGGCTGCGGGCACCGAGCTAGCCTTCAGTCCTGCGGACAGCTACTCCTGGAGAAGCGACGACTCTTGGGAGTCCAGCGACTCCCCCGAGCCTAGCGAGTCTCCGGAGTCGAGCGATGATAGCTACGTGCCACCAAGCTCTCGCCGTGCCCGGAGCGCGGCAACGGCATCCGCTCGGCGTCGATGATGATCTGGATGGGGTTGGCGTCGGCCTCACGTGGCCCACTACTGATGACGGTGTCGACGGCAGTGCCCGTAGCCAAGGCTTCTTGAGGTTTTTCTCCTTTTGTTCCCTGCGAGGAATCGAGACAAATCCAGTGGGGGTACGTAAAGAACATGTAATGCTTTTGCTCCGATGTTTATTATTCTTAGTATAAGGTTGCAGCTGTGTGTCCTGCTTCGGCATTGTTCCCCCTTTTCGTTCTTGCGGTAGCTTAGCGCTCTACGCTGGCAGGTCCCAGTCCCCAGGCAGTCTTCAGGCGTTGCTGGTATGCTAGGTCACGATGCCGTGGTCAAGGCCAGGAGATGAGCGGCACGAGGTCCGGTAAGATTTCATAAGGCGCGATGCTCAAGAGGTCCCCTTTGGTGTGCAAGTAGCTGCTTGAAGGCCGAAAAAGGAAGCGGCATTGCCGGAGGGAGATTACGAGAGTCGAAAATTCCAGGCATCAGGTTTGCGCTGGTTCATATAAGTAAGTTATCTTGATGAGCCTGAGGTGATTCCTTTGTGCGGTGCCTAATTTGTGCTTTAGTGGTGGTGCTACCAGGTAAGGCTCACGCCGGCCTCCCCTTTCCTCGCTCATCTAAATGCTCTATGTCCTCGGGTCCTGACCCTCGAGCGAGGCTCAGCCATCGCTGGTATGCCAGGTCACGATGTCGTGGTCAAGGCCAGGGCTGAGGGCTGGAGAGTCAGTAGGAGCTCCCGAGGCGCGATGCTTAGGAGATTCCTGTGGGTTAGTCCGAGGGGAGAATATAACTCATAATTAGATGAAGGCACTAAGGATCTGGTGAGGTGACGTGCGCAGGGCGGGACGTGAGCCAGAGCTTGATCTCTCAGATTTGTCAGCGTTGCAGGGACGGACCTGAGCACAAGCGTCGTGCTAGCATGTGTAGCCCCCGTTGCGGGATGAGCAGGAGGCCGGCCAGCAACACGGGAAGCCGCAAAGAGCAACAGGCAAGCAAGTGATAACATAAATCATCTCATGGAAGGAGATAATGCTAGTTCTGATATATACAAAACAACACATGCCACAGGGACGGACCCACACGGCCTGGGGATGATGCATCCCGAGGGGCACCCCCAACTGAATAAACCAAAAAATGTCACCTGGCACCGTTGCTGAAGAGATGTTGGAGTAGCTGAAGATGCATGCTAAAGAAGTCACTCCTCATGAGCCACCTGGGTCCTAAACCTTGGGAGGCTCTGGGTGCTCAGGGGGCTCGTGAAGAACCGTCGCCATCTCCGCCAGGACTGCTTGGTGCCTGGCCTCCTGAGCCGCCAGAACGCTCCGCAGGCGACGCTCGGAGGTAACAGCTGTGTTTGGCAGGCCAAAAGGCATGCGAACGTAGCTGTGGGGGGCTCACACCGACCAACGTGCGATGGCTAGAAGCGCTCAAAGGATGCGGCCCTGTTGAGCCCTGGAATGTTGACGCTGACACGCAGCTCTATGTCCTCACCAGGACAAGGAGCCGCGCCAGGTGGTGGGCGGCAGTTGTCGCGCATGGCTCTTGCCTCTTGAAGCTCCTTAGTCGCCTTGGTGATGAACTCCTGAGCACCTGGTGTCGGTGTCAAAACCAGCAGATCTCGGGTAGGGGGTCCCGAACTGTGCGTCTAAGGTCGATGGTGTAACACCCATGATGCAGCTATATCTCCCACGTGTCGGAGCACGACTTAGAGGCATAACCGCATAGTAGGCATGTCGCTAGAGGGGTAATCTTTAGACATCCCATGTACTGAATAAGAAAGGTATACAGAGTTGGCTTACAATCGCCACTTCACACAATACATGAATAAAACATTACATCATTCAGATACAACCAAGGTCCGACTACGGAACCAAAATAAGAGAAGACCACCCCTAGTGCTACAGATCCCCGATCGCCCCAACTGGGCTCCACTACTGGTCAACTGAAACAAAACAACACAATGAACAAAATCTTCATCGAGCTCCTCCTTGAGCTCGGCTGCATCACCTGCACTGGTATCATCGGCACCTGCAACTAGTTTTGGAAGTAATCTGTGAGTCACGGGGACTTAGCAATCTCACACCCTCGCGATCAAGACTATTTAAGCTTGTGGGGTAGGATAAGGTATGAGGTGGAGCTGCAGCAAGCACTAGCATATATGGTGGAGCGAGAAGAGAAGGGAAGCACGTTCGAGAATCTATGATCAAGAAGTGATCCTAGAAACACTTACGTTCAAGCATAACTCCAACACCGTGTTCACTTCCCGGACCCCGCCGAGAAGAGACCATCACGGCTACACACACGGTTGATGCATTTTAATTAAGTTAAGTGTCAAGTTCTCTACAACCGGACATTAACAAATTCCCATCTACCCATAACCGCGGGAACGGCTTTTGAAAGTTCAAAACCCTACAAGGGTGTCCCAACTTAGCCCACCACAAGCTCTCACGGCCAACGAAGGATATTCCTTCTCCCAGGAAGACCCGATCAGACTCGGAATCCCGGTTACAAGACATTTCGACAATGGTAAAACAAGACCAGCAAAGCCGCCCGATGCACCGACATCCTGATAAGAGCTGCACATATCTCGTTCTTAGGGTAACACCGGATTGGTCAATCTACGAGTAAAACCAACCCTCAAGTTTCCCCGAGGTGGCCCCGCAAGCTGCCCATTTCAGACCAACAATTAGAGAAGCACTGGCCCGGGGGTGTTAAAATAAAGATGACCCTTGAGTCTGCAGAACCCAAGGGAAGGCTTTAGGTGGCAAATGGTAAAACCAAGGTTGGGCCTTGCTGGAGGAGTTTTATTCAAAGCGAACTGTCATGGGGGTCCCATTCCCCCAACCGTGTAAGGAACACAAAATCAAGGAACATAACACCGGTATGAAGGAAACTAGGACGACAAGAGTGGAACAAAACACCAGGCATAAGGCTGAGCCTTCCACCCTTTACCAAGTATATAAGATGCATTAATTAAATAAGAGACATTGTGATATCCCAACAATAAACATGTTCCAACAAGGAACAACTCCAATCTTCACCTGCAACTAGCAACGCTATAAGAGGGGCTGAGCAAAGCGGTAACATAGCCAAACAACGGTTTGCTACGACAAGGTGGGTTAGAGGCTTGACATGGCAATATGGGAGGCATGATAAAGCATGTGGTAGGTATCGCGGCATAGGCAAAGCAAAAGAGCGAGCAACTAGCAAGAAAACATAGAAGTGATTTCGAGGGTATGGTCATCTTGCCTAAGATCCCACAAGGAAGAAGAACGAGTCCACGAAGAAGACAAACGGACATAGTCGAACGAATCCTCACAACTCCGGAACGAAACTGAAGCTAACGAGAGAAGCAACTCGGAAAGAAGCAAGCAACATAGTAAACAACCATCACATAAAAATGGCATGATGCACAACCAAGTATGATGCATGACCGGTTTAATGAAGCATGGCATGGCAAAGTGCACAAACAATCCTACAAATTAAGTGGAGCTCAATATGCAACGGAGTTGCGTATTGAAGAAAACACCACATGTCTTATTTAGTTTGATCTCGTTTATATACCCAACAATATTAAATGTTGATTAACATGGCAAGAGGTGAAGCAAATGATAACTACCTATCTAGGCAAGTTTAAATGAGGGCGGAACAACAAACAACAAGTCCGGAAAATTCCTCATGTGCAATTTATGGATTTGGTTCTGTCTTGCCCTAAACCATATTTTAGAGTTGTTAAACATGCAAAGCAAGTACACCATGTTAAACTAGGCATTTTTCTACCCCATTTACATATGAAGTTTGTTAGATTTGGAGCTACGGTTATTAAGTTATGAAATACATCATTTTAACAAGTCATTAGGCAAAAATATATACAAACAGCATCTTAAACATTCTAAACATGGATGAAGGTGACATATTATTAAACTACACAAAATTGTAAGCACTTTTCATATATAAAGTTTTTACAAAAGATGCACGGTTGGAGAGTTATTATATGCATGAACATGAGGGACTTTTCTGTAAAACTGCAGCTCACTGGATAAAAAGACAAATTCGCAGAACAGGAAAAAAACTATACTGGGCTGAATCTAAGGAGAGGCCCAGTAAAGCAATAGGCGCAGCATAACTATCAGATGCACATGCACAAAATACCAGAGTGGCTGGGCTATGCTCACATCGGGCGATTGGGCCGAATGTGGAGAAGCGGTTGGGCTGGTTCTGGTGACGAGAAGATGTTGCTGGGCCTCTGCGCCCTCATGGCCCAGGCACATGGACGATGCAGGGGTGTGGTCAACGCGCAGGGGATCGCGGTGGACTTGGCGCTGGGGTTCGTGCTTGCTCATTTGACAGGGAAACAGCGGCAGAAGCGGACCCGGCCGAGATGAGGCTTGCAGGCGGCGGGTCCGGGCAAGGGGCAAGGTCCACGTGGTTGTGGCAGATCCGGCCAGTCCGAAGGTCAGGGAGGCGATTCCCGGCGACGAGGGACTCAGGAGGAATGGACTTGAGGAGCTCGGCGAGGGGATCAGCCATGGCGTGGAGCTCCTGGTTCCTGCGAGGCAGAGAGAAAAGCTGAGAGAAAGAGAGAGATGCAGGGACGGAAAGAGAAGAAAGGGAGGAGACGCGGCGAGGCCTGCTGGGAGTGGTTGCCGGCGGCGAGCTTCGTCGGGGCAGCGGGGTCGCGAGGAGGTCGGAGGCGTCAAGGGCGTGGACGAAGGAGCTCGGGCTGCAGGAGAGGGCTCGTCTCCTTGCACGGGCGCACGAGGCAGGGCCTCTGGCAGCAGATTGGTGGGATCAAGGGGAGGAGTGGAGTGCTCCTGCTAGATGGATTGATGGGACAAAGGAATTGGGGATGGATCCTGAGAGATTTCGAGTGGGTGGCGGCGGCGGACATGGGATGGATGGACAAATCCCTAGGTTTTAGGATTGCCCACTATTTATATTGCAAAGGGATTTAGGGTAGAGGCTATCACGTCCCTACGATTGCAATCGGACGATCGCGAATAAAATAGTTAGGGAGTCCAAAAAGAAAAACGGAGATGTTTTGTAGATGTTTTGTAGATGTTTGGGGATGTTCTGAGTCCAACAGTGACAATTGCCCAGGTCGGGTTTGGGTCAGCTTTCGAACGCGCACGTGAGGGGGGGTTGATGCACTGTGCAACGAGGGGTTTCGGGGCCTGGCGCTGAGTGGTAGTGGACTGGTCTGAGAGAAGAGGGGAGAGATGCAGCCCAGCAGGGTTTCCGGAGACCGAAACGTCCGACGAAAAGACTGGCTATACTGCCGCTATAGTCAATCGTTGGGGCGTCAAACAAACTCCGAATGCGATGAAACTTGGCAGGCGACCTACCTACACTATAATAAGAACGCACGCCAACTTTCAACCCATTCCAAGAACATTTTTCGGTCACTTACAAAAATACTATTTCGGACATGCCGCGGGCGCGTGCAAATGTGTCTGGGCTTAGAACGGACAACGGAAGGAACGGGGAGGCCTGGATAGATGCAAGTTTTGAGAACATGATGATGCAATGCACATGATGACATGACAATATGCAACACGCAAGCGAATGACATGGCAACAACAACGAATAACTGGAAGACACCTGGCGCATCGGTCTCGGGGCGTCACAACACTCCACCACTACAAGAGGATCTCGTCCCGAGATCTAGAATGGCACTGGAGGGAAAAGGAAGAGGAAGACGAGAGGTAAAACTAAGTTGCTTCTTTGACAAATGAGTGAAACCAAAGAACCTTGAGATGTTGAACAAATAGAAAGGAAGAAAGCCTCGGAGATGAACAAAGTTGTAAACACTTCGTTAGGACAAAGGAACAAGGAAGAACAAATTCGGGCAGCACTCCGGTTGAAAAGTGATACAAGACTTGATAGGATGAAAAGAACTTGAGCAGAGGACACAACACTCCGGTTAAAACAAGGTAGAGAAGGAATAAGACTGATATAATTTGGGCAGCACTCCGGCTGTAAATGGAAGGAATTGAACATGAACTTGACAAAAATGGGATGATGGGTGAAGAGAGCAACATCACAAAGCCTCCGAAAGAAATGAAAGAATGGAATGGAATGGATGGAGGGGAACAAGATCTTGAGAGAGAATGCTTACAACAAATGCTGAAATGGAGTTGTTGGATTATCAACAACGAAAAGCATAAACTTGATATGGTCTTATGGAATACATCTCAAAATTATGAGGTGACAACCTGCCACTCACGGAAAAATATTGGATTGATAAGAACAAGGAGACGAGAAACTATTTCACTAGGAGGATTAAAGAAGAACTTGGGTCATTTATAAGCACCATAAATAGCAACAATCCTTAGGGAAGGCTTTAGGTGAAATATAACCCAAGATAACTCCAATGACGAGATTGATGGATTTAAAATATCTCATTCTTGATAACTTGTGAATCGTGAAACACGAAGGAAAATTATCAAGAATGACATAACACCACCTCAAAAGATAAGGTAGAAGGAATTGCATTTTCGAATGTAAGATGAAGAATACTTGAAGTATAGCTTGACGGATCATAGCTTCGAGAGATATCTTGAAGAACAATAGAAGAGTGAAAAAGGATCCTTGACGAACCACCATGTAGCCTCCATGAACAACTCCGGTAACAAAAGGATGATCAAACAAAAGGAAAGAGAAGTTCAAAACACAAGGTGAAGCCTTGCGATGATTTAGATGGAGCTTCGCAACGAGATAATTGAGAGAGCTTGGAACTCCGGGAAAAGAAAAAAATGAAACAATTGAAACCGAGAATTTGATGAACCTCCGGAATAAGGAATTAATCACTTGGATGGAACAAGAATAAGAATTACATTATGCTTATCCTTCATCAATTAAATCGATGACAAGCAACGGATTTGGCATACTACTTATCCTCGTAGAAAGATTAAGATAGATATAGCGCAAACTTGAGAAAGTCTTCAACAAACCACCGGTAGGATTTGGGAACAATGAATGAATTAATAAGAAAACCCAGAGAAGAGTAATCTTGAATGGACCACCGTAAGAATTGAAAATGGAAGTAGCAAGGGCACAATTTGCTGGGAAGAATTGGAAAATGAATGATGATACTTGAGGGAACTTAGATACATGAGAACGAAGAGATCACGAGCTGATTAGAGAATACTTGAATGATGCACCGGTAAGATTTGGAGAAACGAGAGCTGGAAGCTAGAATGAATAATTCTGAGATGATAGGCTCCGGAGAAACAAACTGAAAAAACTCCTGAATTGCTCCGGATGGGTGAAAAGAATATCTCCCAATCGAAAATAATTATGAGAGGATGGCAACAAGCTAGCACCATGAATCTTGGAGAGAATGGAGCAAGATATGGAGGAAAAATTCTTCTTCGGTATTCAAACATAGAGAATGACGAGAAGAAAACACCACCATAAATAGTTGAGATACTCCAGGATGACGAATAGAAAGGTTGAGCCAACGATGAAAAGAATTTGACCAATCTTGGAGAAACACATATGACTGATGATAATTCATTCTTACGTCAAACTTTCGAGTGAATTTGAGAAGCTCCAGAAATAAGAAGAGTCAGGGAAGATCCTGGGAAAAGACCTGTGGGTTAGGGGCCACTCAAGAGAAAAACACTGTTGGATGATTACTTGAAAAGCAGATAGCATCGGTTGAATTAAATGGCTTGAATAAGATAAGACCTCGAAATAGGTTGAACGGATCTCGGATGACAAGACGAGCCTTCTAAGATATCTTTAGCACTCCGGAATAATTGAATAGCGAGAGGTGAAATATAAAGAGGTGCACCGGCAAGAGAAAAACATTTGAAACGAGGAAAAAGGATATGATCAACACGAAAGCTTGAGTTGAGTCCACCAGAGAAGGAAAATAATGAAGAATGATGAACTTGAAGCTCCGTTAGAATCTTCATAAGAATCACCGAGTAAGAACATGAAGGAAAAGAATGGAGAGACTTCACATCAATAAGATGGATACTCGATTAAGAAATTCGAGTCCTTGAAGAAACAAGGGTGGGAGGGAGGGACAACAAAGACAACTTGGGATGGATGAAATGAACACCGTTGAGAAAGCTGAGATTGAATCTTGCGGATGTTGAAAATGAACGGATCCGCTTGAAGAGAAAACACACCGGTTGAAAAGGATTGACATGACAATCTTGATTATCATGAAGGATTGGTATTCACATAGAAATATGAGAACACCGCTTAGACAAGGGATGGAATCCACATTTGACTTCGAAGCAACTCGAATACCACAACTCAAAACAAAACAAAGATTGGCTTGCGAAATAAGCCAGAACAAACATATGATAGAGATTTCGTCCTAAGTTTTCGTGGTGGGGCCCACACACGCTCGATCGTACAGCACTATCATGTACAAGGCAGTGCACATGACATACGAAGCGTCCCCGAGTCAGCATAGCCTAGGACTCTTTAAGACACAACGAGACCACTGTAAAACCAACCGTGGATAGGCAGACCACTAGACGTCGAACCCCAATTTCATATCATACATCTGTCGGAAAGATATCCTAGGAGCTACTTGAATTCCCACTTATAAACACCCGAAATTTTTCTGGTTATGCAATCAGGTGTTGGGGATACAGGGGAAGCATAATATCTCACCCAAAACTAGCAAATCCTACATCCAGTTGTATCCATCCTTCAACACATAACCAAGAAACCTTCAGAAATCATTTACCTCAACCTTCGAAAAGCATCCGTTATACGAGTTATGGCAATACTCCCGAACTCCCGCCCCAGTACTGGGTGGCGTCGAGGTTATCTCACCAACAAGTGCATAAAAGAGATTTTTGATGTCGGCGAAACTCAGGTATTCCAGAATTGCAACGATAAAATTGTGACAACAACACCTCAGAGCTCAACTCCCCGGGACACTGCCACAACCCCTAAATGTCAGGAGGCACCAAGAACAATGTTCTCGTCACAAAACCATCAGAACGATTCCAAGATACCCGCGTGATCCTAAATTTTTTTTCGTGAAGTTTGAGGAGAGAAGAGTCAAAACTCTACGTCAGGAGGCCTCACCAGAGCGATGAAGGGACTGAGGAGTAAAAATAATCCTACTCTTCGATAAATATAATCCTATAAGACTCAAAACATTTTTCTAGACTTAACAACGCCAATGATTCGATCAAGCAGGGGGCTCCTAAGTCGGGGAAGGCTCTGATTACCAACTTGTAACACCCACGATGTGGCTATATCTCCCACGTGTCGAAGCACGAATTAGAGGCATAACCGCATAGTAGGATGTCGCAAGAGGGGTAATCTTTACACATTCCATGTACTGAATAAGAAAGGGATACAGAGTTGGCTTACAATCGCCACTTCACACAATACATGAATAAAACATTACATCATTCAAATACAATCAAGGTCCGACTACGGAACCAAAATAAAAGAAGACCACCCCTAATGCTACAGATCCCCGATCGCCCCAACTGGGCTCCACTACTGATCAACTGAAACGAAACAACACAATGAACAAGATCTTCATCAAGCTCCTCCTTGAGCTCGGCTGCATCACCTGCACTGGTATCATCGGCACCTGCAACTGGTTTTGGAAGTAATCTGTGAGTCACGGGGACTCAGCAATCTCACACCCTCGCGATCAAGACTATTTAAGCTTATGGGTAGGATAAGGTATGAGGTGGAGCTGCAGCAAGCACTAGCATATATGGTGGCTAACTTACGCAAATGAGAGCGAGAAGAAAAGGCAAGCACGTTCGAGAATCTATGATCAAGAAGTGATCCTAGAAACACTTACGTTCAAGCATAACTCCAAAACCGTGTTCACTTCCCGGACCCCGTCGAGAAGAGACCATCACGGCTACACACGCGGTTGATGCATTTTAATTAAGTTAAGTGTCAAGTTCTCTACAACCGGACATTAACAAATTCCCATCTGCCCATAACCGTGGGCACGGCTTTCAAAAGTTCAAAACCCTGCAGGGGTGTCCCAACTTAGCCCATCACAAGCTCTCATGGTCAATGAAGGATATTCCTTCTCCCAGGAAGACCCGATCAGACTCGGAATCCCGGTTACAAGACATTTCGACAATGGTAAAACAAGACCAGCAAAGCCGCCCGATGCACCGACATCCTGATAGGAGCTGCACATATCTCGTTCTCAGGGCAACACCGGATAGGTCAAGCTATGAGTAAAACCAACCCTCAAGTTTCCCCGAGGTGGCCCCGCAGGCTGCCCATTTCGGACCAACACTTAGAGAAGCACTGGCCCGGGGGGGTTAAAATAAAGATGACCCTTGAGTCTGTAGAACCCAAGGGAAGGCTTTAGGTGGCAAATGGTAAAACCAAGGTTGGGCCTTGCTGGAGGAGTTTTATTCAAAGTGAACTGTCAAGGGGGTCCCATTCTCCCAACCGTGTAAGGAACGCAAACTCAAGGAACATAACACCGGTATGACGGAAACTGGGACAACAAGAGTGGAACAAAACACCAGGCATAAGGCCGAGCATTCCAACCTTTACCAAGTAAATAAGATGCATTAATTAAATAAGAGATATTGTGATATCCCAACAATAAACATGTTCCAACGAGGAACAACTCCAATCTTCACCTGCAACTAGCAACGCTATAAGAGGGGCTGAGCAAAGCGGTAACATAGCCAAACAATGGTATGCTAGGACAAGGTGGGTTAGAGGCTTGACATGGCAATACGGGAGGCATGATAAAGCATGTGGTAGGTATCGCGGCATAGGCAAAGCAAAAGAGCGAGCAACTAGCAAGCAAAGATAGAAGTGATTTCGAGGGTATGGTCATCTTGCCTGAGACCCCGCAAGGAAGAAGAATGAGTCCACGAAGAAGACAAAAGGACGTAGTCGAATGAATCCTCACAACTTCGGAACGAAAGCGAAGCTCGCGAGAGAAGCAACCCGGAAATAAGCAAGCAACATAGTAAACAACCATCACATAAACATGGCATGATGCACAACCAAGTATGATGCATGACCGGTTTAATGTAGCATGGCATGGCAAAGTGCACAAACAATCCTACAAATTAAGTGGAGCTCAATATGCAACGGAGTTGCATATTGAAGAAAACACCACATGACTTATTTAGTTCGATCTTGTTTATGTACCCAACAATATTAAATGTTGAGTAACATGGCAAGAGGTGAAGCAAATGATAACTACCTATCTAGGCAAGTTTAAATGAGGCTGGAACAACAAACAACAAGTCCGGAAAAGTCCTCATGTGCAATTTATGGATTTGGTACTGTTCTTCCCTAAACCATATTTTAGAGTTGTTAAACATGCAAAGCAAGTACACCATGTTAAACTAGGCATTTTTATACCCCATTTACATATAAAGTTTGTTAGGTTTGGAGCTACGGTTATTAAGTTATGAAATAAATCATTTTAACAAGTCATTAGGCAAAAATATATGCAAACAACATTTTAAACATTCTAAACATGGATGAAAGTGACATATTATTAAACTACACAAAATTCTATAATGAAAGATTCCCACTAGTATATGAAAGTGACAACATAGGAGACTCTTTATCATGAAGATCATGGTGCTACTTTGAAGCACAAGTCGGTAAAAGGATAGTAGCATTGCCCCTTCTCTCTTTTTCTCTCATTTTTTCATTTTTTGATTTTTTTTATTTGGGCCTTTCTTCTTTTTCTTTTTTTTCTTTTTGGCCTCTTTTTTTTATTTTTTTATTTTTCGTCTGGAGTCTCATCCCGACTTGTGGGGGAATCATAGTCTCCATCATCCTTTCCTCACTAGGACAATGCTCTAATAATGATGACCATCACACTTTCATTTACTTACAACTCAAGAATTACAACTCGATACATAGAACAAGATATGACTCTATGTGAATGCCTCCGGCGGTGTACCAGGATGTGCAATGACTCATGAGTGACATGTATGAAAGAATTATGAACGGTGGCTTTTGCCACAAATACGATGTCAACTACATGATCATGCAAAGCAATATGACAATGATGAAGCGTGTCATAATAAACGGAATGGTGGAAAGTTGCATGGCAATATATGTCGGAATGGCTATGGAAATGCCGTAATAGGTAGGTATAGTGGCTGTTTTGAGGAAGGTAAATGGTGGGTTTATGGTACCGGCGGAAGTTGCGCGGTACTAGAGAGTCTAGCAATGGTGGAAGGGTGAGAGTGCGTATAATCCATGGACTCAACATTAGTCATAAAGAACTCACATACTTATTGCAAAATTCTCTTAGTCATCGAGACAAAGTACTACACACATGCTCCTAGGGGGATAGATTGGTAGGAAAAGACCATCGCTCGTCCTCGACTGCCACTCATAAGGAAGGCAATCAATAAATAAATCATGCTCCGACTTCATCACATAACGGTTCACCATACATGCATGCTACGGGAATCACAAACTTCAACACAAGTATTTCTCAAATTCACAACTACTCAACTATCATGACTCTAATATCACCATCTCCATATCTCAAAACAATTATCAAGTATCAAACTTCTCATAGTATTCAATGCACTTATATGAAAGTTTTTATTATGACTAAAAGCAAATTACCATGTTGTTCTAAAGACTCTCAAAATGATATAAGTGAAGCATGAGACTCCATCTATTTCTTCAAAATAAAACCACCGCCGTGCTCTAAAAAGATATAAGTGAAGCGCTAGAGCAAAAGACAAACTACTCCGAAAGATATAAGTGAAGATCAATGAGTAGTTGAATAATGATGCAACTATGTGAAGACTCTCTAACATTTAATAATTTTATATCTTGGTATTGTATTCAAACAGCAAGCAAAACAAAAGAAAATAAAATGACACTCCAAGCAAAACACATATCATGTGGTGAATAAAAATATAGCTCCAAGTAAAGTTACCGATGAACGAAGATGAAAGAGGGGATGTCTTCCAGGGCATCCCCAAGCTTAGGCTTTTTGGTGTCCTTGGATTTTGCCTTGGGGTTCCCTGGGCATCCCCAAGCTTAGGCTCTTCCCACTCCTTGTTCCATAATCCATCAAATCTTTACCCAAAGCATGAAAACTTCACAACACAAAACTTAACAGAAAATCTTCGTGAGCTCCGTTAGTAAAAGAAAACAAACCACCACTTCAAGGTAATGTAATGAACTAATTATTTATTTATATTGGTGTTAAACCTACTGTATTCCAACTTCTCTATGGTTTATAAACTCTATTACTAGCCATAGATTCATCAAATAAGCAAACAACACACGAAAAACAGAATCTGTCAAAAACAGAACAGTCTGTAGTAATCTATAGGTTTCGAATACTTATGGAACCCCAAAAATTCTAAAATAAACTGCTGGACGTGAGGAATTTATCTATTAATCATATGCAAAAAGAATTAACTAAATATCACTCTCCAGTAAAAAAATGGCAGCAATTCTTGTGAGCGCTAAAGTTTCTGTTTTTTTACAGCAAGATCGCAAAGACTTTCCCCAAGTCTTCCCAAAGGTTCTACTTAGCACAAACACTAATTATAAGCATAAAAATACATCTAAACAGATGATAGATGAATTTTTTTATTACTAAACAGAATCAAAAAGCAATAAATAAAATTGGGTTGCCTCCCAAGAAGCGCTATCATTTATCGCCCCTAGCTAGGCATGATGATTTCAGTGGTGCTCACATAAAAGATAAGAATTGTAACATAAAGAAAGCATCATGAAGAATATGACTAGAACATTTAAGTCTAACCCACTTCCTATGCATAGGGATTTTGTGAGCAAACAACTTATGGGAACAATAATCAACTAGCATAGGAAGGCAAAATAAGCATAACTTCAAAACTTTAAACACATAGAGAGGAAACTTGATATTATTGCAATGCCTACAAGCATATGTTCCTCCCTCATAATAATAATTTTCAGTAGCATCATGAATGAATTCAAAAATATAACCATCACATAAAGCATTCTTTTCATGATGCATAAGCATTGAAATTTTATTACTCTCCACATAAACAAATTTATTCTCATGGATAATAGTGGGAGCAAACTCAACAAAATAACTATCATGTGAGGCATAATCCAATTGAAAACTAAAATCAAGATGAAAAGTTTCATGGTTATCATTATTATTTATAGCATACATGTCATCACAATAATCATCATAGATAGCAACTTTGTTCACATAATCAATTGGAACCTCTTCCAAAATAGTGGATTCGTCACTAAATAAAGTCATGACATCTCCAAATCCACTTTCATCAATATAATCATCATAAATTGGAGGCATGCTTTAATCATAATAAATTTGCTCATCAAAACTTGGGGGACAAAAAATATCATCTTCATCAAACATAGCTTCCCCAAGCTTGTGGCTTTGCATATCATTAGCATCATGGATATTCAAGGAATTCATACTAACAACATTGCAATCATGCTCATCATTCAACTATTTAGTGCCAAACATTCTAATGCATTCTTATTCTAACACTTTGGCACAATTATCAGAATCCTTATTTTCATGAAATACATTAAAAAGATGAAGCATATGAGGTACCCTTAATTCCATTTTTTTTGTAATTTTCTTTTATAGACTAAACTAGTTATAAAACAAGAAACAAAAAGATTCGATTGCAAGACCTAAAGATATACCTTCAAGCACTCACCTCCCCGGCAACGGCGCCAGAAAAGAGCTTGATGTCTAGTACACAACCTTCTTATTGTATACGTTGTTGGGCCTCCATGAGCAGAGGTTTGTAGGACAGTAGCAAATTTGCCTCGACTGGATGACCTAAGGTTTATCAATCCATGGGAGGCGTAGGATGAAGATGGTCTCTCTCAAGCAACCCTGCAACCAAATAACGAAGAGTCTCTTGTGTCCCCAACACACCCAATACAATGGTAAATTGTATAGGTGCACTAGTTCGGCGAAGAGATGGTGATACAAGTGCAATATGGATAGTAGATAATGGTTTTTGTAATCTGAAAATATAAAAACAGCAAGGTAACTAATGATAAAAGTGAGCACAAACGGTATTGCAATGCGTTGAAACAAGGCCTAGGGTTCATACTTTCACTAGTGCAAGTTCTCTCAACAATAATAACATAATTGGATCATATAACTATCCCTCAACATGCAACAAAGAGTCACTCCAAAGTCACTAATAGCGGAGAACAAACGAAGAGATTATGGTAGGGTACGAAACCACCTCAACGTAATCCTTTCTGATCGATCTATTCAAGAATCCGTAGTAAAATAACAAGACGTTATTCTTTCCGTTCGATCTATCATAGAGTTCATACTAAAATAACACCTTAAGACACAAATCAACCAAAACCCTAATGTCACCTAGATACTCCAATGTCACCTCAAGTATTAGTGGGTATGATTATACGATATGCATCACACAATCTCAGATTCATCTATTCAACCAACACAAAGTACTTCAAAGAGTGCCCCAAAGTTTCTACCTGAGAGTCAAGACGAAAAACATATGCCAACCCCTATGCATAAGTTCACAAGGTCACGAAACTCACAAGTTGATCACCAGAACATACATCAAGTGGATCACGTGATATCCCATTGTCACCATAGATAAGCACATGCAAGACATACATCAAGTGTTCTCAAATCCTTAAAGACTCAATATGATAAGATAACTTCAAAGGGAAAACTCAATCCATTACAAGAGAGTAGAGGGGGGAAACATCATAAGATCCGACTATAATAGCAAAGCTCGCGATACATCAAGATCGTACCACCTCAAGAACACGAGAGAGAGAGAGAGATCAAACACATAGCTACTGGTACATACCCTCAGCCCCGAGGGTGAACTACTCCCTCCTCGTCATGGAGAGCGCCGGGATGATGAAGATGGCCACCGAAAAGGGATTCCCCCCTCCGACAGGGTGCCGGAACGGGTCTAGATTGGTTTTCGGTGGCTACGGAGGCTTCTGGCAGCGGAACTCCTGATCTATTCTGCTCTCCGATGTTTCTAGGTTATATTGATATATATATAGGCGAAGTCGGTCAGGGGAGCCACGAGGGGCCCATGAGGGTGGGGGCGCGCCTAGGGGGCAGGCGCGCCTCCCTACCTCGTGGCCACCTTGAAGCTTCCCTGACGTCTACTCCAAGTCTCATGGATTGCTTCCGTTCCAAAAATAACTCTCCTGAAGGTTTCATTCCGTTTGGATTCCGTTTGATATTCATTTTCTTCGAAACACTGAAATAGGCAAGAAAACAACAATTTGGGCTGGGCCTCTGGTTAATAGGTTAGTCCCAAAAATAATATAAAAGTGTACAATAAAGCCCAAAAACATCCAAAACAGATAATATAATAGCATGGAACAATCAAAATTTATAGATACGTTGGAGATGTATCAGGCACTACGCACGCAGGGATGTGGAAGCTGTTTTTTGGGAAGCGAAAACATTGGTCGGACACTACTGAGGACGCTAGCCTTGACTGCCACCGTCCGGATACCCCGGTAAGCACTTGTCTTCCGAACACTTTGTTGTGACGCATACCGTAATATGGTACTGAGCAAACTTTCTTCTTCCCGGGCTAGATCAAGAAAGCAGAACTAATCATGTGTCCGCCCCCCTGCCCGAAGGCCCAGCGAATCCTATTTTAACAAGGATGTTGGCCCTGGTACCATACCAGATGCCTGCGAAGGTGGGCAAGTTAGAGAGGACCAAAGATGGCCTCCATCCCGAAGGTGCATCAGACATTGTGTCCGGAGGAATCAAGATCCCATCGTCCGAAGACAAGAATGAGGGAGAGGTCAACGCCTCTTCCCCCCATGGAAAGAAAAGGGCCGCCTCCGAAGATTGGGAGGAAAAGGCTCCTAAGTGAGGCAAGATGCCTCAGTTGGGCGGCTCAGGCTTGGAGGACATCGACGCGCAGTCTCATGATGAGGACAAGCCTCAGGCCAAATCGTAGGTAAACAAGGATGTTTTAGACCTGTCCCGTTCTTTTTCTTGTGATGCCTAGAATATATATTTTTTGCAGTTCGGCATGCAGTCTTCTTCAATAATCCTCTTCCTTGGGGGACCTTCTCCCAGATATGATGGAAAGCGAGACGCCTCCACTGGCCTCTCCGCCCCATAGGGCGGATGACTTCGAGGTGTCGTCGCGGAGGGTCTCCCCCGACCAACAGGTGGTGCGAGGGACGATGAAGATATTACCCGAAGGTGATACTTCGGTGGCCCAGGGTCCGGGGACCAGTAATGAAGGCCCCGAACAATCCGGTCTATAGTCGGATACGAATAAACTAATCCCTTCAAAGGGTGGCCATACACCTACAGCGGCCTCCAATGATCCAGAGGCGCCGGATATACTGACTAACATGCTGCAGCAGGCGTCCGTGTCAGAGGAACATCGTACCTTGATGGGCATGGTTGTTGAAAAGGTCCTGTCCGCGAAGCGCGGATTGAATGAGGCCTTTGTGGGCCTGCTAAGAGGTTTCGAGGTTTGTACTGTAATATGTTCCATTATGTTTTATTCCCGAAATGCACTTGTGTATAGATAGTAGCCCTTGAAACTCTGATTGGCTTCCCGAGGGAGGCAATTAGAGGATCAAAAGAAATGCCCAGGGACTGACCTAATTAATTGGAACACTGGTTGTCTCTCCCCTGACGACTGCCCGGACTATGAAGATTGTCGAGCTGCAGCAGAAGCTTGATGTGGCAGGGGATGACATTGCGTTTATCAATAGGCATCTTGATGAGTCGCAAGGTATGTATTCGGAGTAGTCCTTATACATACGTGTCTGTAATATAAGTGTGACGCTGAAAATTGCATACTGGGATATATATGGCTGCAGATGGTGCCGCCGCCGTTGAGATTCTTCGGGCGGAGCTGGCCCGGGCCAAGGAGCAGGCCTGGTTTAGTAATGCGGCTACCGAAAAGGCGTCAGCTGAGCTAAAGGCCGAACAAGCTGCTCGGCGCCAAGATGAGGAGAAAATATCCGCGATGGCACTCGAACTAAAAAATGCTACTAGTCGCCGTGAATATCTTGATAAGAAGAATGAAGCCAAAATGGCTGAACTTGACAAGGCCTTGTGAGAGGCGAGAGAAGCACGGTCTGAATCCAGAGCAGCCAGTGAGGAGATCCGGCAAGCTGGGGAGATTGCGGCCGGTAAGCCCTTTTTGCTACAGACTAAGTTCCATGATCCGAACTGTGCTCAGCTTAACCAAGTGTGGAGTTCTCCAAACGAGTTTTCAGACTTGCCGAAGAGTTCTTCCGATGCGGCGCAGTTTTACCAAGCTTTTCTGGTCACAATTTGGCGCATCAGAGTGACCTCTATTGCTGAATGAACAGATGTCCCAATGGGCCGAGCTTCATAGGATATCCGGCGCTGCCATGAAGAACGTCATAATCCAGCTATGGCCGACTGAGCCTATTCCGAATAGCTACTTCGGCTTGGTGCGGTGGCTTGTTGATGCGGCGCCATGTATTGACGCTGTTAAGCGGTCGGCATGCATTGAGGCTACACGGATGGCCTTTGCCCGTGTCAAGACATAATGGGGGAAGATGAAGGCCATCGATGTTGCAGCCAAGAGTCCACCCAAGGGCAAGGACCATCACGCACCAGTGCATTATTTTGAGGACGTCTTAGAGGCTGCCCGCTTGATAGAGGGTCAATGCTCAAAAGACATAATATTCGAGTGAGATGTATGGGAATTGTAAAAGACAATTTTATATTTAATCTATTTTTATGTTTTGCTCGAAAGCTTTTGTTCCTCCTGTGCGGCCGTTCTTATATAATCTGGAAGTTTTCCAGTCGCCGGCTTCAGCCCCCTCGTAGGAAGTATGGGGGTGTTCGGAAAAGCATTTGATCACTCTTGACCCAACGTCTTGGTCCATGAAGGAGGTGACAATGTAGCGAACCAGGAAATCAGACTATAGGGCGTTAACACTTTCACTTAGCCATAGGAGTTTTATGGTGGGTCTACGATATAGCCCCTGGTATATACGCGGCTTATTTTTAATAAGATGTGTTGCAAAAAATGATCTAAAAAAGATCCTTCATATGACACGGAGAGAATCGCTAAAGATTCTGATAAGTCGTCGAGTGGTTGACCAGCTCTCGTCGCATCATGAGAGTCAGTTTTCGGCTTTATCTACTGAGGTGCTTGACCAGATGAACTGGAAGCACCATCGCAGTAGTTCTCCCTTTACTACCCTAGCCGATAGAGCCGGGCAACCCAACTATTGACCCAAGACATGATTCAGAGCTGATGCATATAAGGCCAAACTCGCGACGCCGAAGTACGCTATAAAGCTATTCGGACATGCCGGCAACTCATTTGTTCCCATACCGAGCCCCTGGCGGAGTATGCCGAGGTGTGTGTGTAAAACAACCACAGGAGCAAAAATTCGGATCGATTAGTGTAAGTGCATCTAGTGCCCCTTAGTGATTTTGGTGTATTGAAGACTTATAGGTTAAGGGACTAATGCATTTGTGAGTGTACACGGGTCTATAAGTCTATGAGGAGTTTGATATTTACAGAGAAAGTCGACCCCTAAAAATGAAGTTCTTCGACTGAAGACTTTGAATCTCTGAAGACTTTCTAAAGACTTTGAAAGTGAAGAAATTGGTGTGACCTTGAACACTTGGTATTCATTCGAGGAACATGAAGCGTGAAGACTTTTGTTTTCGTGGTTTCATTTTCTCTTTCTTGAGTCATAGGAAACATCATACTGATAAAGGGGGTCGAGGAAATACTAAGGAAAAATTTTCCATGTGATTCTCAACTCAAAGTCCTACACCTACCAATCCCTTCGAGTGAAGCCATTGGAAATCTCATACAGTCCATTCATATTCTTCAGCAACAGAAACGAAGTTCTTCTGGTCTCTGAGGAATTTTTTCTGACTGAGGAGTTAGGAATTCGCCAGTGCAGATTGCCTACACAGTGAGGAACATGATAGCCCTGAGGATTTTGCTACTCAAAATTCCGACCGTTGTCGTGTTATGCGCCAGCTGTCTCAAAATATATATCCACCTAACGGTCATATCATTGAAGGGCATTTATGTCTTATCATGTCGGCCTGCTCCCTAGGCTATAAATAGCCGCCCCCTACAACCACTAGCTGGTTGGCTGCTCCGAGAGAAACTGACACTTGTCATTTGATAGCAACCCGTCCTCCGAGGACTTTGAGCAAAAATCATCAAGTGAGGAAAAACCCAAACCCAAACACCTACAAACCCCAAGTGATTGAGCATCACTGAAGAGATTGATCCTATGTGGATCTGACGCTTGCTACCTTTGAATACTGTGCTTCTTCCAGACGGTTAGGCGTCATGGTCTAGAGCATCCAAGAGGAATTGTGGATCGCCGAGTGACCGAGTTTGTGAAGGTTTGGAAGTCGCCTGAAGACTTACCACGAGTGATTGGGCGAGGTCTGTATGACCTTAGCTCAAGGAGAATACGGTGAGGACTTAGTGTCCTGAGCTGCGTGCTCAGGACTGGGTGTCCGGGACTGTGTGTCCTTGAGTTTAAATACTTAGCCGCTCCAACCAGACATACAACTGAGACAGCAGTTGGAACTGGTCTACCAAATCATTGTCTTCACCAAGCTTACTGGTTCTATTTCCTCATAACTATGTTGTGTGCTTGTTCATATCTGTGTTTGAAGACTTTGACTGAAGACTTTCTCAATTTCCTCAGTTCAATTTCTTCAGTCTGTTTGTCTTCATCCTGTGTTATCCTATGCTTACGCTTCCTGTACTTTGTGCCTGTCTTCATTTCATCATGATGACTATGCTTGTGTTCTGTTATGTTTACTTTTGAGTACTTATTCCGCTGCTAGTAGTTCTTCGCTAAGGAATTTCCTCACCGGAAAATTCCTCAGTGAAGAACATCATAAAAATCGCCTATTCACCCCCCTCTAGTCGATATAACGCACTTTCAATTGGTATCAGAGCAAGGTACTCCCTTGTTCTGTGTGATTTTGGTTTAATCGCCTGGAGTTTTAGTTATGTCGATCGCAGGTATGATCAAGGTCTCTGCTGGATGTCCTACCTTCGATGGGACGGACTACCCCTACTGGAAGAATAAGATGCGAATGCATCTTGAGGCAATTGATAACGATCTCTAGTATGTTGTGGAAAATGTTGTTCCCTTAGTCACAGCTTCTCTGAAAGCTGCTAATGTGAAGAGATTCAAGCAACTCGACTCTCAAGCGAAGAATATCATGTGTGGCCATCTGAGCAAAGGACAGTATGGCAGACTGAGTGCTTTGGAGACAGCGAAGCTTATCTGGGACAGGTTGTCCAAAGTGAATGAAGGAGTCTCAACACAGCGTGACTCTCGAGTTGATGTTCTTCGCAATCTCTTCAATCGCTTCAAAAGATTCGACAATGAAAATGTTCAACAAACCTTCGATCGCCTCACTGACATCTCAAATGAGCTTCAAGCACTTGGTGCCACTGACATCACCGACCATGAGGTGGTGAAGAAATTGTTGAGATCGCTTGATTCCTCATTTGACACTCTGGCATTGATGATACAAGAACGTGCTGATTACAAGTCACTTGATCCCGCTAATATTCTCGAGAGGCTAAATACTCATGAGTTCCAACTTGCTGAAAAAAGAGATCTCTATGGTTCGAGCTATGGCAGATCACGCGCACTGAAGGCCAAGGCAGTATCTGATTCCGAAGATGAAGACTCGAGTAGCAGCCTTGGTGATCTGGAAGAACTAAGCCATGATCTGGCTCTGCTCGTGAAGAAGTTCCAAAAGTTCTCAAGACGTGGTCGCCTTGGAAGACCCTCAAGGAGAAATGATTCCTCATCCAGTGACTACAAGAGGAGGCTCTGTCACAAGTGCAAGAAACCTGTACATTACATTCAAGATTGTCCTCGGTGGGAAAAGGAATCAAAGAAGAAGATTACAGTTCTGATGATGCAAAGAAAAAGAAGAAATCCACAAAATCTTCATCATCAAAATCCTCAAAGCCTTCATATCACAAGAAGAGCAGCTCCAAGAAGGGTAGGGCATTCATTGGCAAGGAAATGGACTCTCAGGATGAATCTGAAGAAAATGAGGAAGAGGAGTCATCTAAGGAGTCCGAATCCGGAGTGGCGAGCCTAGCTCTCGCTACTGCATTCGTCGGCAAGTCTATCTTCAACACTGAACAAAATGACCTCACCAACAAGGCTGATGAAGGCGATGATGACTACACTCCCACCTATTGCTTCATGGCAAAGGGTGCCAAGGTACTCAAATATACCTCCTCTGAATCAAGTGAGAATGAATCTGATGAAAACCTTAAGCCCAGCTATTCTAAACTTGCTAAGATTGCTGTAAAACAACAAAGGGCTCTAGAAAAGGTTCCAAACATGCTAGACAAAAGTGATGATATGTTGGGTGAAGAAATGGATCGCACTGACACTTTGACTGAAAATCTTCAGAGACTTCAGTCCAAGCTTGACAATCTTCAAAGTCATCATAACACTCTCTTGTCGGATCATGAGAAGCTTTCTTATGAATTTCTTCAAAGAAAGCAAGACCTTGAGAAGCTAAGAGTGGGTTATGAAGATCTTTAGAAGGAGCGCGGTTCATTACTTGCTTAACAAATCAGCGCTTCTCCGGAAGAATTTGTTCCTCCATGCTTGAAATGCATTGAACATGAATCTGCTAATTCTTCACCTGAATGTTCAAATGCTGCTAATGTTTCAAATTCTTCACATGCCTCTGCTATCACTAATTCCTCATCTGAGGACATTGCTAGTATCACTGATGATGCAGGGCTGAAGGAATTGTACATGACAGGCATGTACAAAAGCCTCAAAGGGCATCAGACTCTTTGTGATGTGCTTAAAAAGTAGATCCTCAACAGGAACCCTAGGAAAGAGGGTATTGCTTTTGAGAGAAAACTCAATGCTGATGGTACATATTGGAAGCCTGAGCAGTACCCCAAAACTACATGGGTTTCTGCAAAGGGACCTCCAGTTGATCCATCTAACTTATCTGGATTTGCATGTGAATCTCCTCATTCTGATGATGAGTCATTTGACTCCAACTACAAACTGTTCAAAAATCAGAATGGTGAAGTATTTGCTAGATATGTTGGCACTAACTGCAGGAACGGTCCCCCTATGAAGAAAATCTGGGTTCCCAAAAGATGCCTTGAAAATCTTCAGGTGAATGTCATCATGACGCCACCTGTGAAGAATAGGAACCCCAGATCAAATTCTTCATATGGATCCAAGTCCTCATACGGACCAAACTCCTCACATGGATCATATTCCTCAAAAGGATCAAAGTTCTCATATGAACATCATCGTGCTAACCCGTCTGTTTCACAGGGAAGATCTAAGGATTATGGATATGTGCATTATTATTCAAATCATTATGTCCATAAGTCCTCGAAGAATTTCTCTACCTACTCTTATGCTTAGTCTAACCCCTCTTATATGAAACGAAATGGACTAGCTTCTATGCCATCCTTCTCGTATGGAGCTCACAGAATGATGAACTCTTTGCCACCCCTTCAGATGTGGGTGGTGAAGAAAAAGAACTAATCTCTTCTGCAGGGTCAGGTCTCCAGACGTACATAATCGTCTGAAGAATTTGTTGGAGACCTGAGCATGCCTGATAGGACGCAGGCTAATCATGAAGAAATGAACCTTCATTTCTCACGCCCTCATATTGCTTTATCTATTCTTTTGCTTGATGAAATTGATCTGATGAATTGATGTCATATTCTTCACTGATGAAGTATATGAGTTTGTAAGCTGCACTAATTCATTTGCAGGATGATCAACCCAAAGACACTGAGTGGGTCCTCGATAGTGGATATACAAATCACATGACTGGTGACAAGAATCTATTGATGGATGCTCCATTATCTCCGTCGCATCTGAAGCATATCATCTTTGCTGACAAAGGCAAAAGTCGGGTATTGGGTCTAGGTAAGGTTGCGATCACATAGGATCGACACATGGACAAAGTCATGCTTGTTGAGTCCTTAGGATACAACCTTATGTCTGTCTCAATGCTTTGTGATCTTGATATGGTTGTTGTCTTTGGTAAGTACCGTTGTGTTGTGGTTATGGAAGCTGACAATTCCAAAGTCTTCGAAGGCTTTAGGAGAGGAGACCTGTATATTGTTGATTTCTCTACAGGACCACAACCAGCCGTGCGCCTACTTGCAAAAGCTTCAGAAGGCTGGCTCTGGCATCGACGACTTGGTCATGTAGGCATGAGGAATTTGCACATGCTTGTGAAGAAGAAGAAGCATGTCATTGGCATCGAGAATGTGAAGTTCCTCAAGGATCACCTATGCAGAGCCTGTGAAGCTGGGAAGATGACAAAGGCTAAGCATCCAGCGAAGACTATCATGACCACTACTCGTCCATTTGAACTGCTTCACATGGATCTCTTCGGTCCTAATCATTATTCTGCTATTTCAAATGATGCATCTCAATATGGCTTTGTTATTGTTGATGATTACTCTCGATACACATGGGTACACATTGTTAATTACAAACATGAAGTACAGGAAGTCTTCAAATGATTTTCCTCGAGGGCTTCAACCAACTTTGGTGTGAAGATCAAGCACATCAGAAGTGACAATGGAACCGAGTTCAAGAATTCTGGTCTCGATGACTATCTTGATGAACTTGGTATTACTCATGAGTTATCTGCTCCTTACACTCCTCAGCAGAACGGCGTCATGGAGCGCAAGAACAGGACTCTTGCTGAGATGGCTCACACTATGCTTGATGAATACAAAACGCCTCGTCGATTCTGGATTGAGGCAATTGATACTGCGTGCCACATCATCAATAGAGTATATCTTCACAAATTCTTCAAGAAGACTGCCTATGAACTCCTCACTGATAAGAAACCCAATGTAAGTTATTTCAAAGTCTTCGGTGCTAAATTTTGGATTAGAGATCCTCATCACAACTCAAAATTTGCACCGAAAGCACATGAAGGTTTTATGCTTGGTTGCAGAAAGTACTCGCACACCTACAGAGTCTTCAACAACATTCTTCACAAGGTTGTTGAAACTGTAGATGTGCGATTCGATGAAACTAATGGCTCGCAAAGAGAGCACCTACTACTGTGATAGATGAACCAGACCTGAGGAAACTATCAAGTTCAAGACTACTGAGGATGTCATTCCTACTAAAGAATCTGCTGAAGAATTCATTCCAGAACATGAAGAACTTCAAGCTAATGCACCTGAAGAAAATGGTGTTGAAGAGAATGCTGATCAAATTCCTCAACGACAACCAGCTCATCCTCGCATTGCAAAAGAAGTGCAAGTTGAAAAGATCATCAATGACATCAAAGCGCCAGGTCCTCTCACATGCTCAAAAGCTTCACATTTATCTAACTTTTGTGGGCACTATGCTTTTGTCTCTATCACAGAGCCCACTAAGGTAGATGAAGCATTTCTGGAGCCTGAGTGGATTCAGGCCATGCAAGAAGAATTACATCAGTTCGAGCTCAACAATGTCTGGGAACTGGTCAAACGTCCAGATCCTCGCAAGCACAATATCATTGGCACAAAGTGGATCTACCACAACAAGCAAGATGAAAATGGCCTTGTGGTGAGGAATAAGGCACGGCTCGTAGCTCAAGGCTACACACAGGTTGAAGGAATTGAATTCGATGAAACTTTTGCACCTGTTGCTAGACTTGAGGCTATTCCATATTACTTGCTTATGCTAACCATCATGATATCACTCTATATCAAATGGACGTGAAAAGTGCATTCCTCAATGGTAAGCTTGAGGAAGAAGTATGTGTTGATCAACCCCCAGGTTTTGAAGATCCAAAGAATCCTGACAAAGTCTTCAGACTCAACAAGGCCCTCTATGGCCTCAAGCAGCCCCACGGGCGTGGTATGATACCTTGAAGGAATTCTTCATGGAGAAAGGCTTCAAACCCGGTTCACTCGACCCTACTCTTTTCACTAAATCTTATGATGGTGAATTGTTTGTGTGCCAAATATATGTTGATGATATTATCTTTGGCTGTACTGACCAACGTTATAGTGATGAATTTGCCTATATGAAGAGTGAAGAATATCAAATGTCTATGATGGGAGAGTTGAAATTCTTCTTAGGTCTTCAAATTCGTCAACAACGCAATGGCATATTCATATCTCAGGAGAAATACCTCAAGGATGTACTGAGGAAATTCGGCATGCAAGATGGCAAAGGCGTCAAAATTCCTGTGCCCAGAAATGGCCATCTATGCACTGATGAAAATGGTATCGACTTCGATCATAAGGTATACCGCTCCATGATTGGATCTTTATTGTACTTATGTGCATCTAGGCCAGACATAATGCTTAGTGTTTGCATGTGTGCCCGATTTCAAGCTACACCGAAGGAATCACACCATAAGGCTGTGAAGCATATTCTTCGATATCTAGCTCACACACCAAGACTTGGATTATGGTACCCCAAGGGCTCAGCTTTTGATCTCATTAGATATTCTAACTCTGACTATGCTGGTCATCGTGTGGACCGCAAGTCAACATCTGGTACATGTCATTTCCTCAGACGATCTTTGGTCTGTTGGTCCTCGAAGAAACAGAACTGCGTATCACTATCTACTGCTGAAGCTGAGTACATTGCCACTGGTTCTTGCTGTGCTCAATTGCTATGGATGAAGCAAACTCTCAAGGACTACGTTGTCAACATGAAGAATGTGCCTCTCTTCTGTGACAATGAGAGTGCCATCAAGATTGCTCACAACCCAGTTCAGCACTCGAAGACTAAGCACATTCAGATTTGTCATCATTTTCTTCATGATCATGTGTTGAAGGGCGACATTTCTATTGAGCATGTGAAGACTGAAGAACAGCTAGCCGATATCTTCACAAAGCCCTTGGATGAGAAGAGATTTAGCAAGTTGCGGTGTGAGCTAAATATCCTAGAATCTTCGAATGTTCTTTGAAAAAGGACTCTCATCCTAACACTTATGCAAAATTGATGACTTAGATGTGCAACACATGAAGAAACGTTTTTCTTCAATCAATGCGGAATAACACTCTAAGTGTGAAGAAATTAACGAAGAATTTGATTCTCAGAACCCTACGATAATTGTACACGGTGTCTGAAATCATCATTCTTATACGGTGGGTCACGCCACCACCAAAAGTTGAAGTTCCTCAGTTGTTCAAATTCTTCAACTTTGCATTGTCTTCACTGTTTCCGTCGTTTTTCTTCATTATATATATATACGAGTTTATGTCCTCTACAGCATTCACTTATTGCTAATTCTTCAAGTTGGTTTTTCTACTAAGTGAATGTGATCGGACCCTTTCCCCTCTATGCTATACTCAACCCAATATGTTCACAAATTCTTCATGTGCGTTCTACATGAAAATCGTTCAAAATCTTCACTGTGTCCTTGACAGCTGAAGAAATTGCGAACGGAACTTTAAAACCTATCCTATCAAAATTTTCGGCTTTCCCGCTCAAACCGTTCTGCATCCCACGATATACTTATCCATTCACCCATGATCACACACGATCTCCACCTTTCAGTACGTGGGTGACACATGTCATGCGAATGAGAAGGGTCAGGGGCACGTTCGTCCAATTTCTTCGGGCGAACGGTTTTCACCGTGGCTATAAATACCCCTCTTTCCCTTCCTCACTTCCTTTACTTCGCTCGACATCTCTCCAGCTCGAGCTTCTCAAACCCTAGCGCTGCCGCTACTTCATCGTCGCTGGTGAGGAAGAGCTTCACTGCCTCGACCTCGTTGCCGCCGTACTCACGCCGGCCACGGAAATCTTCACTCCGCTGCCGCCATAGCCATCTTCCTCCGCCGAGTTAGGGCGTGGAAGATCTACACAGATGAACTTCACCTCTCCAGTTCACTATCCGTCGTGTTCTTCATCCAGGGTAATTAAAAGTTACTTTTACTTCCCTCGTTGATTCGAATGATTATCTACAAAATCTTCAATGGTGTTTTTCTTCATATCTTCACACACTAAAACACCTCACATATCATCTGTTCTTGATTCGTTTCTCTAAGCTATGTTTTTCTTCAAGATTCCTCAAATGTGTGGATTTTTGATCTACACATCTCTAGAACCTAAGACAAAGAATGCTTTGTGAAATTCTTCAAGACTCATCTGGTCAAATTCCTCAAACTTGTTCTTTATAAAACCTTCTGAGAACGCATATGACCTCTCCAAATTCCTCGCAACTATACTCTGTTCACGGGTACTCATGTCAGCTGCTGAATCATTAGGTTCTCATCAACTTAACTCATTTGCAGCATTCCTCAAAGAAAAGTTGCATACTTCTTTAGAGAATTCAATTGTTCAAATTTCTCAACTCAAGAAAATGGCTGACGGTAAGAAGGCACAGAAAGGAGGAAAGAGGGCTGAGGTCAACACAGCGTTTGAGATCCTTGATGATATATATGCTGGGTACTGCACACCTCCTAAGGAAGACAAAAATCAGCGCAAGGTGCGCATTCAGAAGATAGAGAGGAGATGGGCAAGAGAGTGGAGGGAGTACAGGTATGTTACTCCAAAGTACATGAAGAAATTCACACTCAATCCTCCATGCCCAAGACCTCCATTGGCACCTGGCCAAATAGCTGATCCCACCAGCCTCAAGCGTGGTGAGGACTATCTTGATGAATGGGCCAAGCGCCAAGCCAAGTTGGCTAGGCAAGCCAGAGAAGTGGTGAGGAAATTCAATGAAGACTCTGCTGAGGCCTCTGTTGTCAAGACGAAGAAGGCTATGTCAAAGAAGCCTGTGCGCAAGCCAAGTGCTTCACCAACAGTGCCCTCAAGGCCAAGTTCCTCAGCAATGCCCTCACGGCCAGAATCCTCAAAGCCCTCACGGCAAAATCCTCATGCTGCTCCTGTTCCTCAAAAGTCCCCAGCTCCTCCGCTAAAGTCTTCGGCCGCTCCGACAAAGTTCTCTGCACCTGTGCATCTCACCACGTGTCAAAGGACCACAGGCGTCTCAATTGCCTCAGGAGCTTCAGCTAGTTCCTTAGCTGCACCAAATTCCTCAACGGGACCCTCTCTACTAAAGACAAAGGCCACTGCTGGACAAGGTCCTCGCCCTAGTCCTTAGAAGAAGCAGGTCACCTTCCAAGTGCCGTCTGAAGAAGACGAAGCTGATGATGATGAACTTGCTGAAATCATCAGAGATAGGCAAGTCAGGGCCGCTAGAGCCAAGGGAACAGATGTGCCACTGCTTTTTGGATCCCAAGTTGATCCTCGAATACATTGATGTGTGGCACAAGGACCCCAACACTCCCATGCCTGACTTCAAGCTGACTCCTGGTCAAAGTCACATGCTGACCCATTTCATCCAAGAAGAAAAATGGAAATATGAGAAGGCCATGCAGATCAAGAAAGCGCAATACAAGAAGGAGAAATTTCTGAAGAACAATGTTCTCACTATGACAACTAATGAACTTGTAAAAATCAAAACCCTCAATGATGACTTCAAAGCCTACTATGCTGATTGGCATGGAGCCAAAGTCAGATTTGTAAAGATAACTGAACAGTTCACTTCCAATGTTGCTGCCCCAACGCAACAGGAAATTCCTCAGGCTGAAGCATCTGCTCAGCCAACTGAAGAACATGCCAGCACCGCTGATGAAAATCAGGCTGCTGAAGAAAATGTGAGTTCCAGGGCTGATGACAGCATTTCAGCCGCTGAAGAAATTGCCAGGGCATCCACTAGTGGTGCGCCTGAAGAAACTAAAGAAATCAGGGCAACTGCATCAGTTGTGCCTGAAGAAAATCAACCAGATTCCTCTGCTCCTCCTGCGCCAACACCAACTCCGATCCTTCCATCTGCATCAGATGTGAAGAAGACCAAGGCTGCAGAGCGTGCAGCAGTGAAGAAAAGGAAAGCGTCAGCTACTTCAGATTCTTTAGCTCCGAAGAAGATGAAGCCTTTGACCAGTTCATTTGGTAATCCCATTGATGCTGTTCCGATCTCAACCATGCCATCATAGAACCTTGTTCCTTTTGGTGAAGAATATGAGATCCCCAGTGGATCTGATGAAGAAAATCATTCTGCTGCTTTGTCAGAGCAGAGTGATGAAGAAATTGAAGTGGATGCGATCCCTTCAACACCTGTTATCTCCTCGCATATGCCTCAGTTCACAACTGAAGAGGCTGGCGTTGAAGAAATGGAAGATGAAGATGTGGACGTTGGCTGCTCCACACTAGTGATGAGTGATGAATTCTGGGAAAGTCAGCATCCAAACTCTCCAATGTTCACACCGTTGCAGCAAATACCTCAGTCCCCCGCACGAACTGTTCAAATGGGCTCTAAAGAAACTCACCCCACTTCATCTGTACATGAGGAAATTCCAGCCACTAGTGCTAAAGAAACTGCTGCTGCTGAACATCCGAAGACGTAGACTGCCACTGAAGAGGAACCAGAAATTCCTCAGCCTGAAGAACCTGAGATTGCGAATCCTGGGGTCGTGATGCAACTCACTGACACTCCTCTGCCCAAGCCAAAGGATCCATTCTCATGCAAGCAAAAGTTCAAGGCTGATGATTTCTTCGGCGAGCATGTATTCTTCGAAGACTACAACCCTTATAACTCTGCTCGCATAAGGAAGAGGTGTTTCTGGACTGCTAGTCAAGCCAATTTCTATTCCTCAATGTTGTTCAACAAAGAGAAAATATTCTACCATGAGCACATTCCTCACGTGGATATGGAATCTCTGTCGTGCTTCGCACCACTCCTCGGTGTTCTTCATGACGCTGGACTGTTAAACTTTTGCTCTGACATCTGTGATTGGAATGAAGAACTGATTCTTCAATTTTATGCAACGCTGCACATCACGGGAGATTCTGAAGATGTGAATTCATCGGTGCTGGACTAGATGTCTGAAAACACTCACTACACTGCACCAGCTTCTGAATTGCTTGGTGCCTTACCACTCAGTCCTCCCCTTGAAGAAGCTCATTGCATCTATAGTGAACCTAAGCTTACAAATCACTACATGCAGGTTCTGATGAAACCTTTGAAGCCAGGTCAGGCACCAAGAACCAAATTTCTCGTGAAGGAATTACTTTATGTGCCCAGAACTGTCTATCGTATTCTTACAAGGACAATGAGTCCTATCAAAGGCCACGACTCATCTGATGAGGAAATTGTTGGCATCATGAATAATCTGGTATTCAACATCGTTCATGGCATTCCTGTCAATTATCATGATTTCTTCATGAGGACTCTGGCAAATGTTGCACTGTCTCCGTTTGAGCTAAAGCCTTATGCACCTTGTATTATGAGATTCCTCGGGACAAGGTCTTCACTCAACTACAACGTTGATTTTCAGAATCATCTCAGCTACTTGCCCCCAATTGAAGTCCTCAAGCAGACCTATTCGTCAGTTGATGAAAAGGGCAAGGCACCGGCTGTTATAGATGAAGGAATTCGTCCATTGGATGGTCAGTTTCGCAAAGCTGCCTCTTATTCCACCAATGACGACTCTGCCACACATGACTCTGCCATTGCACCCAAGTCTACTCCTCAAGCCACTGCTCCTCGTGTGATGACTGATGGTGAGCTTCTGCTTAGTCATCACCAGAAGGTGGATCGAAATCATAAATGGGTTAAGCGTCAGTTTGGTTCATTTCTTCACAACATGACTGCTACACACAATGCAGTGAAGAAAAACCATTACTACCTCCATGAAGTCTTCGGTCGCACCTGGGCCAGTTTGTCACATCTGTATGGTGAAGATGATTTGAGGAAAATGGGTCTCAAGGAAGATTTTGACTGGTATGCACCTCCACCGAAGAAATTCAAGAAGGTCAAGGTTCCTTCTCTGGTGGCCAGCTCATTTTCTTCATCGCGCGACACTGATGAGAATGAAGACTTGGACGACACTGCGGCAGGCCCTACTACAACAAACGACCCCAACAACGCTGGCGCTCCTTCATCAACTTGATATTCTTCAGGGGCGTTAGTCCTCATATTCAATCCTTTTGGTCATTTGATGACAAAGGGAGAGAATTTTGAGTTAGTCTTCAAACGGGTCTTTCTATATGGGCGTTTTTTTGTGTTAAGTTACAACTCTCGTTCTTCTGAGACTTTATCGGATCGAGTTGTAAACTTAAACCCGATGGTGCTCTGATACTTTTGATATGTTTTTCTGCATGCTTATTCCACATATATGCTAATGCACGCATGCTGAATTACATCAGTCACCATATTTCATCATGCATTTCAAATTCTTCTCTCTTATATGTCAAATGCGTGTATGACTTACAAGATATAGGGGAGATCTCCATGATTCAACTCTTCAAGTGTGCATTGCTTCAAAAGAAAATTCCTCACTATGCACACCTTCAGGGCGAGTTCTTCTATATCTTGCAATCAAATTCCTCAATATCAGTATTTACACTTCATATGTTTATCCCCGTTGAAAACTTAACCTATATTGTCATCAATCACCAAAAAGGGCGAGATTGTAAGTGCATTAGATACCTGAGGGAGTCCTGGATTAGGGGGTGTTCGGGTAGCCGGACTATACCTTCAGCCAGATCCTGGACTATGAAGATACAAGATTGAAGACTTCCCGTGTCCGGATGGGACTTTCCTTGGCATGGAAGGCAAGCTTGGCGATGCGGATATTCAAGATCTCCTACCATTGTAACCGACTCTATGTAACCCTAACCCTATCCGGTGTCTATATAAACCGGAGGGTTGTAGTCCGTAGGCATCAACTCCATATACAACAATCATACCATAGGCTAGCTTCTAGGGTTTAGCCTTCTTGATCTCGTGGTAGATCTACTCTTGTACTACCCATATCATCAATATTAATCAAGCAGGACGTAGGGTTTTACCTCCATCAAGAGGGCCCGAACCTGGGTAAAACATCGTGTTCCCTCCTGTTACCATCCGGCCTAGACGCACAGTTCGGGACCCCCTACCCGAGATCCGCCGGTTTTGACACCGACATTGGTGCTTTCATTGAGAGTTCCTCTGTGTCGTCTTAGGCCCGATGGCTCTTATCATCAACAAAGATGCGTCCAGGTGAGACTTTTCTCCCCGGACAGATCTTCGCTCTGCGGCCAATTCGCTCAGCACCTGAGTAGATCGAAAGCTACCCTGGCCATCAAGTCAGGTTTGGAAGCTAAATCACACGGCTGACATCCGCGGAGACTTGATTTCGACGGCTCAGCATGCAAGCGCACCTATCTCAGGCATGATCTAGCTTCTCCGATACTGGACGCACCGCATCGGTTCTGAAAGTGCGTTATATCGATAGAGGGGGGGTGAATAGGCGATTTTTATGAAAGTCTTCAAAAGTGAGAGTTATGAAGACAAACAGTGAAGATTATGCCTATTACTATACAGCGGAAGTTAGATTACACTAGGCAAGCCATGGTCAAGTATTCAATAAAGTGAAAGCGCAGTGACAAAAGCTTCAGTGTAATAAGGATCAGGTAGGAAGAAGTTATGAAGCCAAACAATCATACATTCATGTTGTGAAGACAAAAGATAAAGCAAGCATGCAATGGCTTCACAATGAATAACTGTAAGTAGAGGAAGTGAAGATGAAACCAGCGATGCTCGTTGAAGACAATGATTGTTGGACCAGTTCCAGTTGCTGTGACAACTGTACGTCTGGTTGGAGCGGCTAGGTATTTAAACCTTAGGACACACAGTCCCGGACACCCAGTCCTGAACACACAGTTCAGGACACCAAGTCCTCACCGTATTCTCCTTGAGCTAAGGTCACAGACCTCGCCCAATCACTCTGGTAAGTCTTCAAGGTAGACTCCCAAACTCACAGACTTCGTTCACTGGCAATCCACAATGTCTCTTGGATGCTCAGAACGCGACGCCTAACCGTCGGAGGATGCACAGTCCTCAAGTGTAATAAGTCTTCAGATCACACAGACAAAGACTTAAGTGATGCCCAATTTACTCTGGCTCTGGGTGGTTAGGGCTTTTCTCTCACTAATTTTCTCTCAAAGGCTTCGAGGTGGGTTGCTCTCAAACGACAAAAGCCGTCACTAAATCTGAGCAGCCAACTTTATGGTTGTGTACTATATTATAGCCACTTGGCAACCCGACCTGATCTGTCCGAAATGACCCTGGGTCACTAAGGAACTGACACGTGTACCAACGGTCGAATTTTGAACTCACACGGCAACTTTACTTGGGCTACAAGTAAAGCTGACTTGTCTGACTCTGGACAAGATTTTCTCTCAAAGTCTTCGCTCGAAGACATAGGATTTGAATTAGGCATCACTTCAGTCATTCTGACTGGTTCTCTTCGACCCCACTTAACAGTACGGTGGTTCCTATGACACAACATGAATGAAATAAAACTACGAAGGATCTAGGTCTTCGAGTTCCAAAAGCTTCATAGGGAGTCTTCTCATGTCATTGTCTTCAATATGAATATCTTCATAAACCACCATTGTCTTCAATGTCTTCGTACATTTTTAGGGGTCATCTCTCTGTGTAAACCGAATCAATGAGGGACTTCTACCTGTGTTTTCCTGCAATTCTCACAAACAATTAGTCCCTCAACTAGGTTTGTCGTCAATACTCCAAAACCAACTAGGGGTGGCACTAGATGCACTTACAATCTCCCCCTTTTTGGTGATTGATGACAAACTAGTTGAAGTTTTCAACGGGGAACGTAATTTGTGAAATAGTAAAGGAATTTGTCTTCATAAGTTGCAAGGGCTCCCCCTGAAGATGTGCATATAAGTAATTTGCTTTTGAATGCAAATGCACATGGCAGGTTGTACTTGTGGAGATCCACTTCAACTTATGATGACAATCCACTATGCATGTGAAAGTATATGAAGATAATGACATGCATAATGGAAAATGGACGTCTGCAGAGATGAGTGCGGAATTTATCGTCGCACATGCGGAATTTATCTTCGCAAAACGGAGTGACAAACAGGTAGCAGACGACCATCAAGGCTAAGTGTTACAACTCAATGAAGCAAATGTAGCAAAAACGGGAGTTGTAAGCACGAAGCAAAATGTAGCAAAATATGAAGGCACCCGCCCATAGTGACCCGCTTGAAGACTAACCATCATATGCTTCTCCCCCTTTTGTCAGTGATGACCAAAAAGGTTTGAAAACATAGAGGTTTCTACGCGTTCCCAGGCGTAGCAGGGTCGGTGGAGGTGTTTGGCGGTGCAGACGAGCTTGGTGCAGATTCGACGCGCGCTGAAGAGGTGAGGTGAAGTAGCGTCGTCTTCTTCTTCTTCAATGTTCGTGCACACTGTGGCAGCAGAAGAAGAGAACTCTGACTCTCAAGTGATGGTGTGCTGCGCATCACCGCTCTTCTTGGAGGCGTGGAGTCAAATTTGAAGTGCTCTGTGAAGCCATCCTCATGCAGTTCAGCTTCAGGGCACATCATAGTGAGGCCCTTCCAAGTGCGGCGACAGGTCTCGTGTGTGACAAATGCATTCTTGGTTGCCAGATTTCTGATGCGATTGACTTCTTGCATGATGCTTTTCATCTGCCTCTTGAGCCAGTCGTGATGCCTATCTTGCTTTTGGTCGAAGAGCCACAAGAAGCTCTCGGTCATTGAGTGCACGAGCGCGCTTCTTGGGTCTCTGTGCAGCTGTGCTGTTGGTGGCTTCAGTTGATGCAGGGGCACGTGTGGTGCCAGCCATTGGATACACTCGGGAGAGAGCTTCAACACCTTCAATATTTTGAGTGAAGCTCTGGTGTTCTGCATTCTGAAGACTTAGTGGTTGCTTGGCAGGCTCTGGATATATTGCTTCAGCAGATGTGTCCACATCTGGCAAAAATATCCTATGATTGTGGGCTGAGGGTTGATAGGAGATTGCAGAGTGAAGCTTCATCAGCCTCATAACCCAAGGAGCATAGAACTTTAATCCAAACAGTTCTGAAGCAGACGCTGCAAATTGACGGATGAAGAGATCCTGTGCATTGAAGCATTTGCCGTGAAGAATGCAGAAGATGAGAGTCTTCATTGTGCCATCAATCGTTGCATATCGAGAGTGTCCCTTGACTGGCCAGAGAGTCCGCCTTATGATGTGATATATTGTTCTGGGCAGGTACTCTAAGTCTTCAACGAAGAACCTAGTTGGATAGGGTGCATTTGGAGGCAATGGCTTCATCATTGAGAGCATCTGACTCATATCTGGCTCAGGACGCTGAAATATGCTCTCAATTGCTTCAGCATGGAGTTGGCACCCTTCTTCAAAGAATTCGCCAGGAGTGGGAAGGCCGGTAAGCTCAATTAGGTCGAAAGCATTGGCTTCATGATGGATATTGCCTGTCATCCACTCCAGGATCCATGTCTTCGGATCTCTGTTATAGCCTTTGATATGCAAAGTGGCATAGAACTGGAGCAGAAGCTCTTCGTTCCAGTGCTCTTCATCAGTGATAAACGGCAGCAAACCCACTTGCTTGAAGCAATCCAGTGCTTCTTCCAGACCAGGCAGACCAGCAACAACTTCAACCTCAAGGCGCTTGTGAGGAAAGATGCGGCCTTGGTTGTATAAGATGCATGAATAATAGCTGCGCTGTTGATGGCTCCAGAACCTATCTGATACAATGCGTTCCCTTGAATAAGGGTTCTTGGAGCAGTCGAAAAACGTGTTATCTGCCCTGAAGCCGTTGATGTTGAAGGAACCAGGAGCTGATGCAGGACCTGGGAACCTTGGTAGTCGCGGGACCGGCTTCTGGACCTATGGCCTGTGCGCAATATGATAGTTGAATTGTGGTCCGGCAGCAGACTCAGGCACAGAATGTTCAGGAGCAGTAGCTTCGGTGTCTTCGAAAGCTGTTGTTGGGGAGGGCTCCACATTTGCTTCGGCGTTGTTTGTGGCAGCCTCAACATTTTCAGCTTCAGGCACGTTCTCCTTGAGAACTGCTTCTTGTTGGTGCGGGGGAGTTGGAGCTTGTGGTATTTCTGCTTGCTCTTCGGTGGATGCAGCCGGAATGTCTTCAGCCTGAGCCCTTGGCCCTTTGCGAAACCTACGGAATGTAGGCGTCGGTGGAGTGGCAGTGGGTTGGGGCTCATTATCTTCCTCCTGTGGGCGATCTGCCCACGATGCATCTTGTGTGATTGGCGTCAATGGACGACCAATACTAATCAGTTCGCTTGACTCACGCTGAGGAAGGGCTGCATCACCTTGCACATTGTCTTGGGGACCAATGTCTTCAGCAGCATTGGGGTCGGCTGCTGGAATGTCTTCAGCGTGCGGAGCCTCTGTGAAGGCAGGTTCATGCACAGTCAACTGACGATCTGCGTCAGGATAGCGGACGGAGAGGGGTTCAACTATCAAGGGCTCTGTGGGAGCAGCCCGAGATTTCTTGGTCTTGCGCTTCTTGATGGTGGGTTCAGAAGGAGAGGCTTCAGAGTGTTTTCTCTTTTTAGCTTCAGCCTCTGCAATCCGTGTCTTCTTGAGCTGTGAGGCGGTTGATTGACTTTTTGGCTTCGAGCCAGTCGTTGCAGCGGGGAAGACAATCGGAGCAGTTTCTGTCCTTGGCACTTCAGGTTCAGGCACAGCAGCCTTCTTTTTCTTCTTCGCGGCCATCCTGGGGTCAATGCCAGGATGCCCAAGTGCCTTGCGCTTTTCTGCCTCATTGTAGGCCTGCACGCAGCAATCAGCCAAAGTCTTCATGCGTTCTCGCGAGCCTTGAGCTTCGGCACGCGTCTTCAGGAAGTTCTCTTTCAGCTCGTGCAACATGATCTTGAAGTTTTTCACTTCTTGCACACTGAGCTTGGCCACGTGCTTTTTGAACTGAGCCTTTTCATAATCAATTTTCTGCTTCAGTTCTACAATGTGCTGGGCTATTGCAAGTTCTGAAGCTATTGCGCCTTGAAAAGCAACGCTGAGGCCTATGGGCAGCTGCAGATCGTTGAAGCTGATGTCCAGCGAGGCAAACCATTCATCGATGAAATTGTGGATGATGGTGACATCAAACAGAGGCAGATTGTTGAAGATTTCAGCCTCCTCCTTGCTCTTGATGAGCTGCTCGAGAGCGTCATCTCCAAGATCCTCATCGCTTGAGAGATCAATGGTTTCGCAGCGCAGAATATCAGCAGCTGTAAGCTCTTTGCCTGTGTGTGGCTGAGGCTTCTTGGCTTCTTGAGGCTTGGACACTCGTGATAAGCCTTCAGACTGCACACTGGCTTCAGGAGGTGCAGTTGCCAATGGTTTCACTCTTGAGATTTTGGGAGAAGCGGTTGGTTTTGAAGCTTTTGGCTTCTTCTGCTTTGGCTTCGGCGCAGCAGGGGCGTAATCTGACTCAGTATCTGCTGGAGGGTCATTCACAGCAGTCCCTTGGACTAGGATGCGAGTGATGAGGCCTGCAAGATTGGCATACGGCCCGATGATATTGGGATCGGCGTCGCGTGTGCCATCTGCCCTTGGTGAGGAGGGACCAGGGTTGAAGTCAAGCCCAAATTTCTTCTTATTTGTCTTCGCTGACTGTTGTGCAAACTGAAAGTTGCGCTTGAAGAGATTATCATCGCGGCACCAGAGAAGTGATGACGGATGTGCTTCAGCTGGCTTTGGTCCTCTCACCATGCATGGATAGAAGCCTTGAGCAATGGCTTCGACTCTAGACCTGGGTACGAGATTTTTGTATAGTACGTCTCCCCACGGTCTCTTGATGGCGCACTTCTCCGCATATTCCTGAGTGACGAAGCGGTAGTGGAACCATTGCTCTGCCCAATATCTTCGAATCCATTGGATTCGTGTCTTGCGTTGACCATAGCTTTCTTCAGGATCAGTTTTGTACATCTCTGCCAATTCATCAGGCAGATCTTTGGACGTCTCACCACGTCGCTATCTGCCTCCCTTCCTTGCTGCAGTTTCTGAAGCCATGAATAACTTGGAAGGCTTCAAGATGTTCAAAGGCTTCAAAGGCTTCCTTTTGCAAGAGCTGGCTTCAGGAGAGTTGATATGATGCTGCAAGTACTCTGCAAATGAATGCAGACTATGAGAACCAAAGGATTCTCCCACGGACATGTACCTGTGACAGCATTAAGGTGCGAGGGAAGGGGAAGAGGTCATATGCATTCTCAGAAGATTTTGAAGATAAAATCGGTTTAGAAGACATTGACCTCATTGTGCGAAGACATTCACTTATAGATAAGAAGTTGGTTCCAGATTTGTACGAACCCATAGATCAGTACAAGTGAGGAATCTAACTGCTTTATGAAGCACAAGTGAATGTACTAGGCATGTTATGAGATGCAGCGAGAGATTTAACTGGTGTGAAGAGAAACTTCTTATGGCAGAAAGTGACTGAACTGTAGGATCAAAAGAAGCTGTAAAAAGAGGTTTTATTTACCACACTTGGAACTGCTAGACGAAGTGAGAGTTGAGGCCGAGCAGTTCGATCCTCCATGCCCTAACTTGGCGACGGAAGACACCTACGGCGACGGCGGAGAGAGCAATGTCCGCTGTCGGCGTGAAAACGACGTCAGAGAGGTTGCGGCAGTGAAGCGCTTTGTCGCCGGCGTCGTCGAGTGCTAGCGGTGGCGCTAGGGTTCGTGCGAGGGTGGAGGAAGGAGATAATGACCGCGGTAAGTGTGAATTTATAGACTCAGAGGCGGCATTGTGCTATTACCCAGGTGCCCCTGGCGGTTCACATTTGGGGCACGCGTGGCCAGTTAGAGGAAGATTGGGATTTGTTCCACGTCCCACGCACGCCTAAATTGTCGGGCGGTCGTTCCTGCTTCTCCGGATCTTATGTGAAGGAATGAGCATTAAAAACGGACTTTTATGGTTGTCTCTATGTCTTCGGCTGACAAGGACACAGTGAAGACATTCGACAGTTTCAACAGAATGCATATGACTTGGAGAGATAGAGTTTGAGATAGAAAGCATAGAGAGGTTAGGGTCCGATCACATTCACTTAGTTCAAAAGATTCAAACAAGAAGACATAGCTATAAGTGAATGCTGTAGAGGATAGAACACTAGTATGTATATATCTATATAATCAACATAGTGAAGATAATCATGAAGACATATTGAGAATGAAGCCAAACCAAATGTGAAGACATTGAGAGGTAACGCCATGAGAGAAACACTTCAAAATGGAACGTTTGGTGGTGGCGTTACCCACCGTATAGGAAGTATTAGACCCAGACACGGCGCACAATTATCGTGGCGCTCCGAAGTCAAATTCCACATTAATGTATTCACACTTAGAATGTATGTCTTCATTGTTTGAAGATATACGCTACTTCGTGTGTTGCACATCTAAGTCATCAATATGCATAAGTGTTAGGATGTGTGCCTGATCACAGGACATTTTAGGATTCCAAGATATTTAGCTCACACCGTAACTTGCAAAATCTCTTCTCATCCAAGGGCTTGGTGAAGATATCTGCCAATTGCTCTTCAGTGTTGACGTGTATGATAGCAATGTCTTCCTTCACAACATGATCTCTGAGAAAGTGATGACGAATTTCAATGTGTTTTGTCTTCGAGTGCTGAACTGGGTTGTTGGCAATCTTGATGGCGCTTTCGTTGTCGCAGTAAAGTGGCACTTGCTTCAGATGAATGCCATAATCCTTGAGTGTTTGCTTCATCCACAGAAGCTGAGCGCAGCAAGATCCAGCAGCAATGTATTCAGATTCAGCAGTGGAGAGTGATACACAGTTCTGCTTCTTTGAAGACCAACATACAAGTGATCGTCCCAGAAAGTGACATGTGCCTGATGTAGACTTGCGATCAACTTTGTCACCAGCATAATCAGCATCCGAAAATCCAACCAAATCAAACTCTGAGCCCTTTGGATACCATAATCCTAGAGTTGGGGTGTGAGCCAAATATCGAAGAATTCGCTTCACAGCTAAGTGATGCGACTCCTTTGGTGTCGCTTGAAATCAAGCACACATGCGAACACTAAGCATGATATCTGGCCTAGATGCACATAAATAAAGCAAAGACCCAATCATGGAGCGGTATACCTTTTGATCGAACTCTTTACCATTGTCGTCGGGACCCAGATGATGCTTGGCTGGCATTGGTGTTGTGAAGCCTTTGCAGTCTTGCATACCGAACTTCTTCAGGCACTCTTTAAGATATTTCTCTTGAGATATGAAGATGCCGTTGCGTTGTTGTCGTATTTGAAGACCGAGGAAGAATTTCAGCTCACCCATCATGGACATCTGACATTGCTCTTGCATCATATATCCAAACTCTTCACTATACTTCTGATTGGTGCAGCCGAAGATAATGTCATCCACATATATTTGGCACACAAACAGTTCACCATCATATGTCTTCGTGAAAAGAGTGGGATCCAGGGAACCAGGTATGAAGCCTTTGCTCTTCAGAAAGTACTTGAGTGTATCATACCAGGCCCTGGGGGCTTGTTTGAGGCCATACAGTGCCTTGTTGAGCTTGTATACCATATCAGGATGTTTTGGATTTTCAAAGCCAGGTGGTTGTGCAACATACACTTCTTCTTCAATCTTGCCATTGAGAAAGGCACTTTTCACATCCATTTGATATAGAAGTATGTTATGATGATTTTCATAGGCCAGCAGTATGCGTATGGCTTCAAGCCTAGCCACAGGAGCAAATGTTTCATCGAAGTCAATGCCCTCCACTTGAGTATATCCTTGAGCAACTAGACGAGCTTTGTTTCTGACAACTTTACCATGTTCATCTTGCTTGTTGCGGTATATCCATTTGGTGCCTATTATGTTGTGCTTCCGTGGATCAGGACGCTTAACCAGTTCCCATACATTATTCAGCTCAAACTGTTGAAGCTCTTCTTGCATAGCTTGAATCCATTCAGGTTCCATGAAGGCTTCTTCAACTTTCTTGGGTTTTGATATTGAGACGAATGCGAAATGCCCACAGAAATTTGCTAGCTGAGTTGCCTTTGAACGAGTGAGTGGACCAGGTGCATTGATGCTGTCAAGTATCTTGTCAATCTATACTTCATTTGCAACACGAGGATGTATAGGGCGAAGACTTTGCTCTTGCTGATCTGTGTCGTCATTTGGAGGTATATCTTCAGGCTGAGCATTGTCTTCATGTGGATCAGGTGCTGAGATGATAAGTTCTTCTTCAGGATGAGCTTCAGAAGGTACAATCTCTCCAGTTCCCATAAGCTTGATTGATTCATTAGATGGAACTTCATCTAGCACATTTGGCAATTGCTCTCTTTGTGATCCATTGGTTTCATCAAACCGCACATCCACTGTTTCAACCACTTTGTAGTGGAAGAGATTGAAGACTCTGTAGGAGTGCGAATCCTTTCCATATACAAGCATGAAGCCCTCATGTGCTTTTGGTGCAAACTTTGAGGTGTGGTGTGGGTCCTTGATCCAGCATTTTGCGCCAAATACTCTGAAGTAACTGACATTTGGCTTCTTGCCAGTTAGGAGTTCATAAGATGTCTTGTTCAGAAGTTTGTGAAGATAAACACGATTGATTGTATGGCATGCAGTATCAATGGCTTCAGTCCAGAATTTTCTTGGAGTCTTGTATTCATCTAGCATTGTTCTGGCCATCTCAATGAGTGTTCTGTTCTTGCGTTCGACGACGCCATTCTGCTGTGGTGTGTATGGAGCTGAGAATTCATGTGTGATGCCCAAGGTATCCAGATATGTATCAAGACCAGTGTTCTTGAATTCAGTGCCATTGTCACTTCTGATGTGCTTTATCTTGGCGCCAAAATTGTTCATAGCTCGATTTGCGAAGCGTCTGAAGACATCCTGCACTTCAGTCTTGTAAAGGATTATGTGCACCCAAGTATATCTAGAGTAATCATCAACAATGACGAAGCCATAGAGGCAAGCAGAAGTAGTAAAAGTTGAGTAGTGAGTGGGACCGAAAAGATCCATGTGGAGCAGTTCGAAGGGTTGTGTAGTAGTCATGATTGTCTTCGAAGGATGTTTTGCCCTTGTCATCTTCCCTGCTTCACAGGCACCGCATAAATGATCTTTCTTGAACTTGACGCCCTCGATGCCTATGACATGCTTCTTCCTTGCAAGGGTGTGGAGGTTCCTCATGCCAGCATGCCCAAGCCTTCGATGCCAAAGCCAGCATTCTGAAGCTTTTGCAAGAAGACATACTGCAAGTTGTGGTCCTGCTGAGAAATCTACCACGTACAAATCACCCTTCCGATACCCTTCAAACACTAGAGATTTGTCAGATTCCATTAGCACCAGGCAACGATATTTCCCAAACATTACAATCATATTCAAATCACAAAGCATTGAGACAGACATTAAGTTGAAGCCAAGGGATTCAACAAGCATGACTTTATCCATGTGTTGATCCTTTGAGATTGCAACTCTACCTAGACCCAATACCTTACTTTTACCAGTGTCAGCAAATGTGATGTGGCTCTTATCGGATGGACGTAATGTTGAGTCCATAAGAAGGCTTCTTCTGCCAGTCATATGATTTGTACACCCACTGTCAATAATCCATTCTGAAGACTTTGAAGTCACTGGTGTCGTACCCTACAGTGCAGTTAGGGGGATAGGATTCACGAAGGGTATTGTGAAGCATAAACATTTGACGAACCAGTGGGTTATGAAAACTTAGATCCAGATTTGGACTAATAGGGAGAGTAGCATGCGATTCAGGAACGAAGTACATAATGATGCCATTTGGGCATTTTATCTTGCGCCCCACAAGATTTTTATGGTCCCCAGCAATAGCATCGGAAGATTTTGTTTTTGTGCTGGAGACCTTTCCCTGCAAAAGAGAGTTAAGCTTTCTTACCACCCACATCTTCAAGGGTGGCTTAGAAGCTATAAGTCTAAGTGCAGCATCTGATAATTTTGGCTTTGAAGCCTTAGCAAACAGTCCAGCAGGTGAACAATAATACTCATAGGAATAAGCAGAATAATTTTTGGTCATATGAACATGACGGTTCGATGAACCGCTCTCATATTCATATGCCTGAGTATGGTTTCCCTACAGAACATTTGCGTTAGTGCGACTCAGGTGAGTCCCCTGTCTGTATGAAGCCTTTGGACCATATGAAGCCTTTGGTCTGAGGTTTGTCTTCTTCAAGTGAGGTGTCGAGAAGACATTCACATGAAGATTTTCCAGACATGTTTTCGGAACCCAGATCTTCTTCATAGGCGGTCCATTCCTGCAGTTAGTACCAATGTACCTGGCAAACACTTCACCATTCTGATTCTTAAACAGTTTATAGTTTGCATCAAAGGATTCATCAATGATAATTGGGTTAGCACAAGTGAAGCCAGACAGATTGGATGCATCTGCTGAGGATTCCTTTGCAGCAACCCATGTAGTTTTGGGGTACTGCTCAGGTTTCCAGTAAGACCCATCTGCATTAATTTTCCTCACGAACCCAACACCCTCTTTCCTAGGGTTTCGGTTCAGAATCTGCTTCTTAAGGACATCACATAGTGTCTGATGCCCTTTCAGACTTTTGTACATCCCTGTTTCAAGCAATGTCTTCAACCTAGCATTCTCATCAGCAATAGCAGTGGTATCCTCAGGAGAGGGGTTAGTTACCATGTCAACAGTTGAAGATGTTGCAACAGCAGTAGCAGTAGAACATTCAGCAACAGAATTAGCATTATCACGCTCAATACATTTAAGACATGGTGGTTCAAATCCTTCCTGAGCGGGACTGATCTGTTCGGAGCGAAGTGACTCATTTTCCTTTTGAAGATCTTCATGATCCGCTCTCAACTTCTCAAGATCTTGCTTCTTTTGAAGATAATCATAGGAAAGCTTTTCATGAGTAGTTGAGAGAGTCTCAAGCCGATCTTCAAGTTCCTGATACTTAACGTGAAGATTTTTTATGTCTTCAATTAAGGATTCAGAACGAGTCATTTCAGCACCCAACAGATCATCGCTTCTGTCTAACAGTTTTTGAATATGTTCCATAGCTTTCTGTTGTTCAGTTGCAATTTTAGCAAGTGTTCTGTAGCTAGGTTTTGAATCACATTCAGAGTCATCGTCACTAGATGTTTCATAGCGAGTAGTGCGTGTGTTTACCTTGGCACCGCGTGCCATGAAGCAGTAGGTAGGAGTGGAGTCGTTCTTGTCATTTGCGTCGGTGTCGGTGATGCAGTCATTGTCTTCAGTGTTGAAGATGGACTTGGCGACGTATGCTGTAGCCAGACTCGCAATGCCATAATCAGACTCCTCCTCAGACTCCACCTCTGCCTCCTCAGATGCGGACTCCTCCTCTGAATCCATCTCCTTTCCAACAAACGCACGTGCCTTGCCAGATAAGCTCTTCTTGTGTGATGAAGACTTTGATGAAGTTTTGGAAGAGGACTTTGAGTATTTCTTCTTCTTCTTGTCGTCAGAATCATATTCCTTGCTCTTCTTCTTTCTTCTGTTCTCATTGTCCCACTGTGGACACTCAGAGATGAAGTGTCCAGTTTTCTTGCACTTGTGACATGTTTTCTTCTTGTAGTCATGAGCAGAAGCTTCATCATTTCTTGAGCTTGATCGTGAAGATTTTCTGAAACCTTTCTTCTTAGTGAATTTTTGGAACTTCTTCACTAGCATTGCAAGTTCTCTTCCAATGTCTTCAGGATCATCAGAACTGTAGTCAGATTCTTCTTCAGATAAGGAGACAACTTTTGCCTTCAAGGCACGAGTTCGCCCATAGTTTGGACCATAGATATCTCTTTTCTCAGAAAGCTGAAACTCATGTGTGTTGAGCCTCTCAAGTATGTCAGACGGATCGAGTGTCTTGAAATCAGGACGTTCTTGAATCATCAGGGCCAAGATATCAAACGAACTATCAAGTGATCTCAGCAGCGTCTTGACGATTTCATGTTTGGTGATCTCAGTGGCGCCGAGGGCTTGAAGCTCATTTGTGATGTCAGTGAGCCGGTCAAACGTGTGCTGGACATTCTCATTGTCATTTCGCTTGAAGCGGTTGAAGAGGTTGCGAAGAACACTGATTCTTTGATCTCTCTGGGTTGAGATGCCTTCATTGACCTTTGAGAGCCAGTCCCAGACCAGTTTGGATGTCTTCAAGGCACTCACACGGCCATACTGTCCTTTGGTCAGATGACCAAAGATGATATTCTTGGCAGTAGAGTCCAATTGAACGAATTTCTTGACATCAGCAGCAGTGACACCTTCTCCAGCCTTGGGAACGCCGTTCTCGACGACATACCATAGGTCAACATCAATGGCTTCAAGATGCATGCGCATCTTATTCTTCCAGTAGGGATATTCAGTTCCATCGAAGACGGGGCAAGCAGCGGAGACTTTGATTATCCCTGTAGTCGACATAGCTAAAACTCCAGGTGGTTAAACCAAATCACACAGAACAAGGGAGCACCTTGCTCTGATACCAATTGAAAGTGCGTTATATCAACTAGAGGGGGGGGTGAATAGGCGATTTTTATGAAAGTCTTCAAAACATGAGAGTTATGAAGACAAACAGTGAAGATTATGCCTATTACTATGCAGCGGAAGTTAGATTACACTAGGCCAGTCATGGTCATGTATTCAATAGAGTGAAAGCGGTGACAAACAGCTTCAGTGTAATAAGGATCAGGTAGGAAGAAGTTATGAAGCCAAACAGATCATACATTCATGTTGTGAAGACAAAAGATAAAGCAAGCATGCAATGGCTTCACAATGAATAACTGTAAGTAAAAGGAAGTGAAGATGAAACCAGTGACACGTTGAAGACAATGATTTGTTGGACCAGTTCCAGTTGCTGTGACAACTGTACGTCTGGTTGGAGCGGCTAGGTATTTAAACCAAAGGACACACAGTCCCGGACACCCAGTCAAGGACACTTAGTCCAAGACACCCAGTCCTCACCGTTTTCTCCTTGAGCTAAGGTCACACAGACCTCGCCCAATCACTCAGGTAAGTCTTCAAGGTAGACTCCCAAACCTTCACAGACTTCGTTCACTGACAATCCACAATTTCTCTTGGATGCTCAGAACGCGACGCCTAACCGTCTGGAGGATGCACAGTCCTCAAGTGTAATAAGTCTTCAGATCACACAGACACGAAGACTTAAGTGATGCCCAATTTACTCTGGCTCTGGGTGGTTAGGGCTTTTCTCCTCACTAGGAATTTTTCTTTCAAAGGCTTCGAGGTGGGTTGCTCTCAAACGACAAAAGCCGTGCACTGAAATCTGAGCAGCCAACCGTTTATGGTTGTGGGGGTGGACTATTTATAGCCACTTGGCAACCCGACCTGAATTTGTCCGAAATGACCCTGGGTCACTAAGGAACTGACACGTGTACCAACGGTCGAATTTTGAACTCACACGGCAACTTTACTTGGGCTACAAGTAAAGCTGACTTGTCTGACTCTGGACAAGATTTTCTCTCATAGTCTTCGCTCGAAGACATAGGATTTGAATTAGGCATCACTTCAGTCATTCTGACTGGTTCTCTTGGACCCCACTTAACAGTACGTGGTTCCTATGACACAACATAAAAGAAATGAAACTACGAAGGATCTAAGTCTTCGAGTTCCATAAGCTTCATAGGGAGTCTTCTCATGTCATTGTCTTCAATATGAATATCTTCATAACCACCATTGTCTTCAATGTCTTCGTACATTTTTAGGGTCATCTCTGGTAGTAAAACCGAATCAATGAGGGACTTCTACCTGTGTTTTCCTGCAATTCTCACAAACACATTAGTCCCTCAACTAGGTTTGTCGTCAATACTCCAAAACCAACTAGGGGTGGCACTAGATGCACTTACAATCTCCCCCTTTTTGGTGATTGATGACAAACTAGTTGAAGTTTTCAACGGGGAACATAATTTGTGAAATTGTAAAGGAATTGTCTTCATAAGTTGCAAGGGCTCCCCCTGAAGATGTGCATATAAGTAATTTGCTTCTTGAATGCAAATGCACATGGCAGGTTGTACTTGTGGAGATCCACTTCAACTTATGATGACAATCCACTATGCATTTGAAAGTATATGAAGATAATGATATGCATAATGGAAAATGGACGTCTGCAGAATGAGCTTAGTGCGGAATTTATCGTCGCACATGCGGACTTTATCTTCGCAAAACGGAGTGACAAACAGGTAGCAGACGACCATCAAGGCTAAGTGTTACAACTCAATGAAGCAAATATAGCAAAAACGGGAGTTGTAAGCACGAAGCAAAATGTAGCAAAAATATGAAGGCACCCGCCCATAGTGACCCGCTTGAAGACTATAACCATCATATGCTTCTCCCCCTTTTGTCAGTGATGACCAAAAAGGTTTGAAGACATAGAGGTTTCTACGCGTTCCCAGGCGCAGCAGGGTCGGTGGAGTTGTTTTGGCGGCGGTGCAAGACGAGCTGGTGCAGATCGATGCGCGTGAAGCAGGTGGAGATGATGTTGCGTCATCTTCTTCTTCGATAATCCGGGCAGACACGGTGCAGCAGAAGAAGAGAACTCTGACTCTTCAAGTGATGGTGTGCTGCGCATCACCGCTCTTCTTGGAGGCGTGGAGTCAAATTTGAAGTGCTCTGTGAAGCCATCCTCGTGCAGTTCAGCTTCAGGGCACATCATGGTGAGGCCCTTCCAAGTGCGGCGACAGGTTTCGTGTGTGACAAATGCATTCTTGGTCGCCAGATTTCTGATGCGATTGACGTCTTGCATGATGCTTCTCATCTGCCTCTTGAGCCAGTCGTGATGCCTATCTTGCTTTTGGTGAAGAGCCACAAGAAGCTCTCGGTCATTGAGTGCACGAGCGCGCTTCTTGGGTCTCTGTGCAGCTGTGCTGTTAGTGGCTTCAGTTGATGCAGGGGTACGTGTGGTGCCAGCCATTGGATACACTCGGGAGAGAGCTTCAACACCTTCAATATTTTGAGTGAAGCTCTGGTGTTCTGCATTCTGAAGACTAAATGGTTGCTTGTTAGGCTCTGGATATATTGCTTCAGCATGTGTCCACATCTGGCAAAAATATCCTATGATTGTGGGCTGAGGGTTGATAGGAGATTGCAGAGTGAAGCTTCATCAGCTTTGGGAATATATAAAAAATAGGAAAATAAGAAGCAGTCCGGAAAGGACACGGGGCTTCCACGAGGGTGGAGGGTGCGCCCCCTGCCTCGTGGGCACCCCGTGTGCTCTCTGTACTCCGTTTTCTTGCACGATACTTCTTTTGGTCGGTACAAATTCATTATATAATCTCCCGAAGGTTTTGACCACCGTATCACGCAAATATCTCTTGCCTTTGTTTTGAGCTGTTTTTCTGATAGATCTAGGTCGTCATGTCATCTTCAAGTGCCCCCAAGGACAAGTTCTTCGAGAAGGTCATCAACCCCTACCTCGCGGAGGTGCTGCAACACCCTCAAACCATTTGAGCTGCGTGAGGGGTTGTTGCACATCCGTGATGTTGGGGGACCAAGGAGGACCGGAAGCACGGAGGCAAGGCTCGAGGCATTGGAGCAACAAGTTTTCAAGTGTCGGGAGATGGTGGAGTGTGGACTCGACTCCAATCACATTATGATCACGGAGTTCACCATCAACCACAAGCTGGACGTCAAGGACATTGGGGAGTCCATCTTCAAGCTTCATGAGAAAATCGAGCACCTCCATGCCCAGATCTATGACCTGCAAAATCAAAACTATGAGTATGAATATAGATTCAAGAGGATGAGTTTGGCTGCAGATATGAGGATTCAGGAGACTCGATCATCCTTCTATGATGGTGAGCCTATGCCTTGGAAGAAGGATGACAAGCCTACATCATCAACAACTCCACCTTCTTCACCAACAAAGAAGAACTGAGTATCATGTATGGGCATTCCCCTTGGCAACTGCCAAGCTTGGGGGAGTTCCCGGTATCGTATCACCATCACTTTTATCTTTACCGTCTTTCTTAGTTCGATCCTTTTGATAATATCTTGATCTAGTAGAAAAGTTTTAGTATGATCTAGTTGTGAGTTTTGCTTTATGATCCTTCTATGTAATCGAGTCCGTGAGCTATATATAATAAAGATTAGTGTTGAGTCAAGGGCTTGATTATTTTGCTATGATCTTGAGGGAATTAAAAAATAAAAGAGAAGAAATAAAAAGAAATAAAGAGATCATATGGATCTTATGGAGAGTAATGAGCTCACACATAAAGAGTATGATGAATAAAAGTTGTTGAGAGTTGACAAACATAGTTTTGGTCATCGTTGCAATTAATAGGAAGTAATGAAGAAAGAGAGGTTCACATATAAACATACTATCTTGGACATCTTTTATGATTGTGAGCACTCATTAAAGTATGACATGGTAAGAGTTGACGTTGGACAAGGAAGACAACGTAATGGGTTATGTTTTCTTACATCTGAGATAAATTATATTGTCATGGATCACCCAACATGTTGAGCTTGCCTTTCCCTCTCATGCTAGCCAATTTCTTTGCACCAAGTAGAAATACTACTTGTGCTTCCAAATATCCTTAAAACCCAGTTTTGCCATGAGAGTCCACCATACCTACCTATGGATTGAGTAAGATCCTTCAAGTAAGTTGTCATCGGCGCATGCAATAAAAATTGCCTTCTAAATATGTATGATTTATTAATGTGGAGAAAATAAGCTTTATACGATCTTGTGATGTGGAAGAAATAAAAGCGACGGACTGCATAATAAAGGTCCATATCACAAGTGGCAATATAAAGTGACGTTCTTTTGCATTAAGATTTTGTGCATCCAACCATAAAAGCGCATGACAACCTCTGCTTCCCTCTGTGAAGGGTCTATCTTTTACTTTTATCTTCCACCTTATATAAGATTCATGGTGATCTTCCTCTTTCCTTTTTCATTTTATCCTTTGGCAAGCACAATGTGTTGGAAAGATCCAGATATATATGGCTAATCGGATGTGAGTTTTCATGAACTATTATGGTTGACATTACCCTTGAGGTAAAAGGTTGGGAGGCAAAACCATAAGCCCCTATCTTTCTCTATGTCCGATTAAAACTCCATACCCATAAATATTGCGTGAGTGTTAGCAATTGTGAAAGACTAAATGATAGTTGAGTATGTGGACTTGCTGAAAAGCTCTTATATTGACTCTTTCCTATGTTATGATAAATTGCAATTGCCTCAATGACTGAGATTAGAGTTTGTTGGTTCTCAACGAAGTTTATAATTCATACTTGAAATTGTGATTGAATTGTTACTTTAGCATAATAGATCATATGACAATATATATATGTTGCTGTTCTAAGAATGATCATGATGCCCTCATGTCCGTATTTTATTTTTATCGACACCTCTATCTCTAAACATGTGGACATATTTTTCGATTTCAGCTTTTGCTTGAGGACAAGCGAGGTCTAAGCTTGGGGGAGTTGATACGTCCATTTTGCATCATGCTTTTATATCGATATTTATTGCATTATGGACTGTTATTGCACATTATGTCACAATATGTATTCCTATTCTCTCTTATTTTACAAGGTTCACAAAAAGAGGCAGAATGCCGGCAGCTGGAATTCTGGGCTGGAAAAGGAGCAAATATTAGAGACCTATTCTGCACAAAGTCCTGAAACTTCAAGGGAGCACGTTTCAGAATATATAAAAAATATTGAGCGCAAGAAGTACCAGAGGGGGGCCACCCACCAGCCACAAGGGTGGGGGGCACGCCCTACCCCCTGGGCGCGCCCCCTACCTTGTGGGCCCCCTGATGGCCCTCCGATGCCCATCTTCTGCTATATGAGGTCTTTCGTCCGAGAAAAAAATCATAAGAAAGCTTTCGGGACGAGACTCTGCGCCACGAGGCGGAACCTTGGCGGAACCAATCTAGGGCTCCGACGGAGCTGTTCTGCCAGGGGAACTTCCCTCCGGGAGGGGGAAGTCATCACCATCGTCATCACCAATGATCCTCTCATCAGGAGGGGGTCAATCTCCATCAACATCTTCACCAGCACCATCTCATCTCAAACCCTAGTTCATCTCTTGTATCCAAACCTCAGCTTGGTACATGTGGGTTGCTGGTAGTGTTGATTACTCCTTGTAGTTGATGCTAGTTGTTTTACTTGGTGGAAGATTATATGTTCAGATCCATTATGCATATTAATACCCCTCCGATTATGAACATGAATATGCTTTGTGAGTAGTTATGTTTGTTCCTGAGGACATGGGAGAAGTCTTGCTATTAGTAGTCATGTGAATTTGGTATTCGTTCGATATTTTGATGAGATGTATGTTGTCATACCTCTAGTGGTGTCATGTGAACATCGACTACATGACACTTCACCATTGTTTGGGCCTAGAGGGAGGCATTGGGAAGTAATAAGTAGATGATGGGTTGCTAGAGTGACAGAAGCTTAAACCCTAGTTTATGCATTGCTTCGTAAGGGGCTGATTTGGATCCATATGTTTCATGCTATGGTTAGGTTTACCTTAATACTTCTTTTGTAGTTGCGGATGCTTGCAATAGGAGTTAATCATAAGTGGGATGCTTGTCCAAGTAAGGGTAGTACCCAAGCACCGATCCACCCACATATCAAATTATCAAAGTACCGAACGCGAATCATATGAACGTGATGAAAACTAGCTTGACGATAATTCACATGTGTCCTCGGGAGCGCTTTACTTCATATAAGAGTTTGTCCAGGATTGTCCTTAGCTACAAAAAGGATTGGGCCATCTTGCTGCGCCTTATTTACTTTTATTACTTGCCACTCGTTACAAATTACCTTATCACAAAACTATTTGTTACCGATAATTTCAGTGCTTGCAGAGAATACCTTGCTGAAAACCGCTTATCATTTCCTTCTGCTCCTCGTTGGGTTCGACATTCTTACTTATCGAAAAGGCTACGATAGATCCCCTACACTTGTGGGTCATCAGCCACGTACGTACATACGGGCAGGGTCTCGAACGCCTACTCGCGCATACGTACGGCCAGGGCTCGTGTACATGGTTGGGTCAGAATGGAGAAACTGCATAGTCGTCATGTTCATGGGGAGCCAACCGGCTGGGTCAGAACAGAATGCGTCGTCGTGTTCATCGGGAGGGCTTGGACGGAACTGCCAATGGAAACGAGGCCTGGTTTACCGCAGAACGGAGGAAACGGCCTTGTGTTCGACCGACCATGTTCGAAACAGGATCCTGTTCATCGGGAGGGGTCTGGCGTACCGCAAAATGGAGGAAATGGACCTCCTATGGTCGAAACGGGGGTCCTGTTGATCAGGAGGGGTGTGGTGTACCGCAAAACGGAGGAAACGGACTTGTGTTGGAGCGCTACGGTCGAAACGGGGGTCCTGTTCATCGGGAGGGGTGCGGCGTACCGCAAAACAGGACTCCACGAGATACTGTTCATCTCCACCATCGACCCCCTCCCGCTTCCATGGGCTACTGTTCATCCACCGTCGACCTCCTCCAGACTCCACCTGCGACTGTTCATCCACGGGCTCCTGTTCATCCAGCCTCCACCGCACGCTACTCCACCAGCTACTGTTCAACCAGCCCTCTCCACGGGCTCCTGTTCAACCACCCCTCCACGGGCTACTGTTCATCCAGCCCTCCACCGTCTACTGTTCATCCAGCCCTCCACGGGGTGGTCCTGTTCATCCTGCCCTCCACGGGGTCCTGTTCATCCAGCCCCAACCGGCTCGATCGATCGGGGTCCTGTTCATCCAGAGGCAACACCACGGGGTCCTGTTCATCCACCCCCACCGGGAACTGTTCATCCAAACCCCCCAGCAACGCTCACTGTTCATCCAGAGGCAACACCACGGGGTCCTGTTCATCCACCCCCACCGGGAACTGTTCATCCAAACCCCCCTCCCTAGCAATGCTCACTGTTCATCCAGAGGCAACAACGATCGGCTTAAGTTAGCAGCAGTAGCGAAGGAATCGCTCGATCAGGTTCAGTTAACAGCCATTGATCGGCCGCTCGGGTTCAGTAACGTGTAGCCTATAGTGCAATCACTCGTGTTCAGTTAGAGCCCAACGCCTCACTTGGGTTCAGTTAGACCCCAACGCCTTGCTCGGGTTCAGTTAGAGCCCAACGCCTCGCACCCACATGTGTGCGTGTACAAGAGAAACGCGCATCGCTCGGCCCCGACCACCCACTGTTACCGGGAACACCCTGATATTTTCCTCACCCTCGCTTCTACCACGGTTTTTTCCGTCATGGACGGCCCAAAGAATGTCATGCAGCTGCGTCTCCAGCCCGCCCAGGACGAAAAGCCCATTTTCTGTCATGATTTTTTGTCATAGAAGTAGGACCCCACCACATCTATGATGATACCGTGTTTTGTCACAGTTATTGTCATAGAAGTGTCATAAGTATGACAGGAAAAAAATTCGTTCGGCCCAAAATGTCACGGATGTGTCTTCTTTTTAGTGCACACTCCCCCTCCCCCGAGCACATAATTCATCCCCATCAAAGGCTATATGGCGACCACTCTCGCTTGTGCTTCTCTGCACCCCAGCATGCACAACACCTCAACCTTCAAAGAGGGCATCAAGGAGATCGAAGACGGCGACCACACTGCACTAGAGAATGCGGGGCCATTTGGAAGCAGGATGATGTGACGACGGCTGACTGAATCCTCCCCCCTCTCTCCCGCACAAAATTACCAGTCCCTCTCTCTCCTGCACAAAATTAGCAATCCCTCAACCCACGAGATCCTTCCCCTCTCGTCCATGTTTTTCCAGCTCTCTCATCAAACCTGTTGTCTCCTCCTTCCACGTCTACAGAATCCGGATGCACACACATCTCACGTATATTACATGTCTCCATCTATCTCACAGACCTAACTTCTTTCTCTCTCTCTCTCTCTCTCTCTCTTATTAGGTTTGTCTCCTACTCTCTTGTCCACATACACACAATCTTTACCGCCTATCTGCTCCATCTTCGCAAGCTCTCTCTACACATTTCATTCACACATTGGGATGTGTTCAAAATGTTGCTTTTATAATGGATGATGTAGAGTTATGGTTGGTTTTGTTGCATCCTACAAAGTAATAACTATGAAATGCATTTAGATTCCCATTCGATTGGGATTATGTGAGTTTGAGCATATTGTGAAGTACTATAGATCTCGTATAAATCTTGGAATTCAACAATGATTGTAACTATTGAATTGTATAGACCATTACATTCGAAGTCAGTAGCCTAATATATTTATTTCACAATTACAACAAATGATTAATTCACTACAAACTAAGAAAACAAATGTGTACTCCCTCCGTTTTTATTTAAGTCTGCGTATTAGCATTGGTCAAAGTCAAGTTTTGTAAACTCTCAGAAAGTTTATAACAAAAAATATTAACATATACAATAACAAATAAATACCATTAGATTCATTATTGAATGTACTTTCACATCATAGAAATTTGTTATGGTAAATATTTATATTTTTCTATTAACTTGGTCAAACTTTAGGAAGTTTAACTTTGGTCAAACCTAATATGCAGAGTTAATAAAATTGGACAACACGCTAGTTGCTTAGCCCAATCACCCAACACGCCACACGGGGAGTTCAGTGTCACAAAATTTTGAGGTCGGCAGAAAAATCTCCCGCGACCCAGATTCGAGAAGTGCGAAGTTACCATCATAGCCTTCGGAACAGGTCTACGGATGACGCTTGGTAGGGGGCTGTTTTCATAACTTCAGGTTCACCCTACCCAGGCAACCCCACCCCAACACCCAGAGTAGTACACCTGAATACTCCCCATTTTCTATCCCCACAGCAAAATAGACTTCTCCACGGCACCGCAACCTTCGTGCTCCTCCCCTTCTCCATTGGCGCACTCGTCCACTGCAGTGCATCTTCCTCATCGACGACCTCGTACACTACACTGGAGCCAATCCACCGTCATCGTCGTACACGGAGCCTCTTCCCCGACACCGTCTTCCACGGTCTCAGATCTGCTTCACGGAAGCCGACGCCAAGCACAGAAGCACCACCGTCGTGGACAATGAACTGACTCCCATTGCTGACCATGATGCACAGAGGCCGCCGCGACCATCGTTCTCCTCCTCGATTGGTAATGTGTGTATTGAATCACTTAGCAGTACATGTGCACTTCCAATTTTGTTCATACATACCCTTCAAATTTCCTGGTTGCTATTGTTCCCGTAAAATTAACTGGTTATAGCCTCCATTGTCCGACAGAATATCAGCTTGTAATTGTGCGTCGCTCCTGTATCGCGCTGTGCTTGGGTAGGTTCTTCATCTACAACCAGTAGTGTGGCAAATGATGGAATGTTTTTTAGAGCTAGCAAGATGCCCATGCGTTGTACGGAACATCAAGAGGCATTTGTATGAGTAGTTTATCTTGTAGGAGAAAAGGATGAATGAGGGAATGCCTTATTTGCAAATCTGGAGAGGGGTGTGGGTATCTTTCTGCAAAATTGCCATAGTTTCCTTCCTATCCGTCGGATATAAATCAGACGGCCTATATTGTAGGATGGAAGGCACACCATCATCACCAACTCTATTTTTTAAAAGAAAAAAAAGAGTAGACAAGTAGAGAAGTAGAGATAAATATTAAATGTAAAATAAATATAACAGTAGAGAAGAGAGTAGAGATAAATATTAAATATAAAATAAATATAACAGTAGAAAAGAGAGTAGAGATAGCAGGGACGTCGGGAAAGTGAAAGTGCGTTATATCGACTAGAGGGGGGGTGAATAGGCGATTTTTATGGAAGTCTTCAAAACGTGAGAGTTATGAAGACAGACAGTGAAGATTAGCCTATTACTATGCAGCGGAAGTTAGATTACACTAGGCCAGTCATGGTCATGTATTCAATAGAGTGAAAGCGCGGTGACAAACAGCTTCAGTGTAATAAGGATCAGGTAGGAAGAAGTTATGAAGCCAAACAGATCATATATTCATGTTGTGAAGAAAAAAGATAAAGCAAGCATGCAATGGCTTCACAATGAATAACTGTAAGTAAAAGGAAGTGAAGATGAAACCAGTAACACGTTGAAGACAATGATTTGTTGGACCAGTTCCAGTTGCTGTGACAACTGTACGTCTGGTTGGAGCGGATAGGTATTTAAACCAAAGGCCACACAGTCCCGGACACCCAGTCAAGGACACTTAGTCCAAGACACCCAGTCCTCACCGTTTTCTCCTTGAGCTAAGGTCACACAGACCTCGCCCAATCACTCTGGTAAGTCTTCAAGGTAGACTCCCAAACCTTCACAGACTTCGTTCACTGGCAATCCACAATTTCTCTTAGATGCTCTGAACGCGACGCCTAACCGTCTGGAGGATGCACAGTCCTCAAGTGTAATAAGTCTTCAGATCACACAGACACGAAGACTTAAGTGATGCCCAATTTACTTTGGCTCTGGGTGGTTAGGGCTTTTCTCCTCACTAGGAATTTTTCTTTCAAAGGCTTCGAGGTGGGTTGCTCTCAAACGACAAAAGCCGTGCACTGAAATCTGAGCAGCCAACCGTTTATGGTTGTGGGGGTGGGCTATTTATAGCCACTTGGCAACCCGACCTGATTTGTCCGAAATGACCCTGGGTCACTAAGGAACTGACACGTGTACCAACGGTCGGATTTTGAACTCACAAGGCAACTATACTTGGACTACAAGTAAAGCTGACTTGTCCGACTCTGGACAAGATTTTCTCTCATAGGCTTCGCTCGAAGACCTAGGATTTGAATTAGGCATCACTTCAGTCATTCTGACTGGTTCTCTTGGACCCCACTTAACAGTACGATGGTTCCTACGACACAACATAAATGAAATGAAACTACGAAGGATCTAAGTCTTCGAGTTCCATAAGCTTCATAGGGAGTCTTCTCATGTCATTGTCTTCAATATGAATATCTTCATAAGCCACCATTGTCTTCAATGTCTTCGTACATTTTTAGGGGTCATCTCTGGTAGTAAAACCGAATCAATGAGGGACTTCTACCTGTGTTTTCCTGCAATTCTCACAAACACATTAGTCCCTCAACTAGGTTTGTCGTCAATACTCCAAAACCAATTAGGGGTGGCACTAGATGCACTTACAATCTCCCCCTTTTTGGTGATTGATGACAAACTAGTTGAAGTTTTCAACGGGGAACATAATTTGTGAAATTGTAAAGGAATTGTCTTCATAAGTTGCAAGGGCTCCCCCTGAAGATGTGCATATAAGTAATTTGCTTCTTGAATGCAAATGCACATGGCAGGTTGTACTTGTGGAGATCCACTTCAACTTATGATGACAATCCACTATGCATTTGAAAGTATATGAAGATAATGATATGCATAATGGAAAATGGACGTCTGCAGAATGAGCTTAGTGCGGAATTTATCGTCGCACATGCGGACTTTATCTTCGCAAAACGGAGTGAAAAACAGGTAGCAGACGACCATCAAGGCTAAGTGTTACAACTCAATGAAGCAAATATAGCAAAAACGGGAGTTGTAAGCACGAAGCAAAATGTAGCAAAAATATGAAGGCACCCGCCCATAGTGACCCGCTTGAAGACTATAACCATCATATGCTTCTCCCCCTTTTGTCAGTGATGACCAAAAAGGTTTGAAGACATAGAGGTTTCTACGCGTTCCCAGGCGCAGCAGGGTCGGTGGAGTTGTTTGGCGGCGGTGCAGACGAGCTTGGTGCAGATTCGATGCGCGTTGAAGCAGGTGGAGATGATGTTGCGTCATCTTCTTCTTCGATAATCCGGGCAGACACGGTGGCAGCAGAAGAAGAGAACTCTGACTCTTCAAGTGATGGTGTGCTGCGCATCACCGCTCTTCTTGGAGGCGTGGAGTCAAATTTGAAGTGCTCTGTGAAGCCATCCTCGTGCAGTTCAGCTTCAGGGCACATCATGGTGAGGCCCTTCCAAGTGCGGCGACAGGTTTCGTGTGTGACAAATGCATTCTTGGTCGCCAGATTTCTGATGCGATTGACGTCTTGCATGATGCTTCTCATCTGCCTCTTGAGCCAGTCGTGATGCCTATCTTGCTTTTGGTGAAGAGCCACAAGAAGCTCTCGGTCATTGAGTGCACGAGCGCGCTTCTTGGGTCTCTGTGCAGCTGTGCTGTTGGTGGCTTCAGTTGATGCAGGGGCACGTGTGGTGCCAGCCATTGGATACACTCGGGAGAGAGCTTCAACACCTTCAATATTTTGAGTGAAGCTCTGGTGTTCTGCATTCTGAAGACTTAGTGGTTGCTTGTTAGGCTCTGGATATATTGCTTCAGCAGATGTGTCCACATCTGGCAAAAATATCCTATGATTGTGGGCTGAGGGTTGATAGGAGATTGCAGAGTGAAGCTTCATCAGCTTTGGAATATATAAAAAAATAGGAAAATAAGAAGCAGACCGGAAAGGACACGGGGCTTCCACGAGGGTGGAGGGCGCGCCCTACACCCTAGGCGCGCCCCCTGCCTCGTGGGCACCTCGTGTGCTCTCCGGACTCCGTTTTCTTGCACGATACTTCTTTTGGTCGGTAAAAATTCATTATATAATCCCTCGAAGGTTTTGACCACCGTATCACGCAAATATCTCTTGTCTTTGTTCCGAGCTGTTTTTTGACAGATCTAGGTCGTCATGTCGTCTTCAAGTGCCCCCAAGGAGAAGTTCTTCGAGAAGGTGATCAACCCCTACCTCGCGGAGATGCTGCAACACCCTCAAACCATTGAGATGCGTGAGGGGTTGTTGCACATCCGCGATGTTAAGGGACCAAGGAGGACCAGAAGCACGGAGGCAAGGCTCGAGGCATTGGAGCAACAAGTTTTCAAGTGTCAGGAGATGGTGGAGCGTGGACTCGACTCCAATCACATTATGATCATGGAGTTTACCAACACCCACAAGCTGGACGTCAAGGACATTGGGGAGGCCATCTTCAAGCTTCATGAGAAAATCGAGCACCTCCAAGCCCAGATCTATGACCTGCAAAATCAAGACTGTGAGTATGAATATAGATTCAAGAGGATGAGTTTGGCTGCAGATTTGAGGATTCAGGAGACTCGATCATCCTTCTATGATGGTGAGCCTATGCCTTGGAAGAGGGACGACAAGCCTACATCATCAATAACTCCACATTGTTCACCAACAAATAAGAACTGAGTATTTGGTATGGGCACTCCCCTTGGCAACTGCCAAGCTTGGGGGAGTGCCCCGGTATCGTATCACCATCACTTTTATCTCTACCACTTTTCTTAGTTCGATCCTTTTGATAATATCTTGATCTAGTAGAATATACTTTTAGTATGATCTAGTTGTGAGTTTTGCTTTATGATCCTTCTATGTAATCGAGTCCATGAGCTATGTATAATAAAGACTAGTGTTGAGTCAAGGGCTTGATTATTTTGCTATGATCTTGAGGGAATTAAATAAAATAAAAGAGAAGAAATAAAAAGAAATAAAGAGATCATATGGATCTTATGGAGAGTAATGAGCTCACATATAAAGAGTATGATGAATAAAAGTTGTTGAGAGTTGACAAACATAGTTTTGGTCATCGTTGCAATTAATAGGAAGTAATGAAGAAAGAGAGGTTCACATATAAACATACTATCTTGGACATCTTTTATGATTGTGAGCACTCATTAAAGTATGACATGGTAAGAGTTGACGTTGGACAAGGAAGACAACGTAATGGGTTATGTTTTCTTACATCTGAGATAAATTATATTGTCATGGATCACCCAACATGTTGAGCTTGCCTTTCCCTCTCATGCTAGCCAATTTCTTTGCACCAAGTAGAAATACTACTTGTGCTTCCAAATATCCTTAAAACCCAGTTTTGCCATGAGAGTCCACCATACCTACCTATGGATTGAGTAAG